>NC_056747.1:558468363-558615863 GCF_019279795.1 Protopterus annectens
AATGTCAGCCTATAATTAGACAACTGAGCATTTTTTTGTGGTGAACAACATTTGGGAAGATAAGCAAATGGTGTATTGCCCACCTTCACAGGATCATAGGAAGTTACTAGGCTGTTGGCCCTGAGGCCCTTACAAGCCTAAGTAAGAATTAGCCCATGTTCCAACAAGTCAGCACCCGATGTCCCTGTCCAGCAGGAACACAGGTGGAATCCCAGGGGTGTGTTTTCTCGTCCCCATCCAGTTATCCAGGTTGCTCTTAAAAAAAGTTAACGAGGTACTCTGCTTGACATGGAGAGGGAATCTGTTCCACAGAAGGGGGGGGTCTCTGGGACACAGATCTGTCCCACCAAGTCCTATTGATGTCACAGACCAGGTTGAGGTTGCAGATGTGGATTACTCGAGTGGAGCTTGACTTGCAGATAAGCAGCAGTCACATCATGGAGGGGTCTGAGATTGCTTTGTATGCCTGAAAGAGATAACCTCTGAGGAGTCTGTATGATACTGAGAAGAAAGACAGGACTTTTAGCCTATCTCTGTAGGGTACATGTTTGATGCCCTGGATTCTCCTGTTGAGGAACCTCTGTGGTCTTACCAGCTTCTGCATGTGCTTTGTGAGGTACATGCCAAAAGGGGTGTTGTACTCAATAGTGGGTCTTATAAGGGAAGAATACAGAGATGTTATAACCTTCTTGTCCCTGGATGAGATACCCTTCTTTATAAGGTGGGCCTTGTAGAAAGCTATCCATACAATGGAGGCAATATGTTGGTCAAAAACAGTTTGCTATCCACCTGGGTGCCCAAGTCCCTCACGACTGATTATGTGCTTAGGACCTTGTTATTAATGTGATAATCTGTGAGGACATCACTCTCCCCAAAGGTGGTGATGATGCATTTTTTGGCATTCAGTTTGAGGCCATATTTCTAGCACCAATCATTTGTTTGGGTGAGACCCACTTGGAGGATGTCCACATCACTAGGGGAATTGATGACAGCACCCAGCTTGCAGTCATCTGCAAATTTGGTCAGCCATAGCCCACTGGTTTTGGCCTGCACCTCAGAAAAGTATATCCCAAACAACAGAGGTCCCAAGACCAATCCCTGGGTACACTTCTTGTTACAGGTCTACTGCTTCAGGAGGCTTCCCCAGTATTGACTAGGCGAGTTCTATCAATGAGCCAGTTTGGTACCTGTCTGGAAACATACAGATCGATGCCTAGTTGAGAGAATTTATCTATTATACCCGAGTGAGGAATATTATCAAAGGCTTTGGCCTGGTCAAGGTAGGTGGTGTGCATCATCTTCCCCTCATACATGGCTTTGGTGACTGTCTCAAAGAAGTTGACCAAATTTAACAGGCATGACCTCCTGTTGACTAAGTCAAACTGTGTGGGATGAAGTGTTTGGAGGTTGCTGATGTTCTTCTTAATGAGGTCCATGATAATCCATTCCATGGCTTGCAGATCGCCTTGATGGGGACATCATGTGTAGTTTACGCAAAACTTGGTTAACCTACCAAAAATAAAAGAAAAAAGTTACCATCAGATTTTTGCAATTCTGAATGGACTCTTAACCAAATATTTTGATGACAGTGGTCTGGTTTAATTTTAATCATTGCAACCAGATGCCTTTTAAGACTGCAACACAGTATGTGGCTGTATTGAAGCAATGTGCAGTATAACGTAAATCTAGAGCAAATCTGAACGAGGAACTAAGAAAAATATTAGTAGTATTAAAACTGAAGCATGTCAGAGGAGATTGTTACATGGCTCAAATTTAATATTTCCAAGATTTTCAAAGTTAATCTGACTCTGGAAATGAGAGAAATACTCAACTTTTGAGAAAGTACAAGGTACCTTTTGTAGTGGTGCATGAAGTCAATATTATGTAAAAAAAATGACTAAGTAAATTATCATGTTAACTTAGGTAAAAATGTCATATTTCATAAAACTGCAACTTTAAATAAGCAAAGTTTCATGTTTTTGGGGTGCTGAGAGATGTACAGCAAACATGCTGCAGTAAAATATAGTCCAAAGTGAAGAATAAAAGGAAATGCTTTCATGTAAAGAAAACTGGTTCTTTAGCACAAAGCAAGAAACTCCTTTCTAAAACCCAGTTAACTGAGGACTGAATAGTGGTCCAGCTGCTGGAAGAGCTAGGAGGGAAAGGAATGAGGGCAAGTGTTTGTTGACCTCTGCCTGGATGGACGGTGAAGAAGGTGCATTTGGGGAAATGTGCTTTAATAGATAAGAGGTAAAGTGTGGGGTTTACAACAGGCACGTGTTTGGAGCAAGGAACAGACAGGATTGTCTGTGGATTTGTCATTCACAAAATTATGC
Source organism: Protopterus annectens (assembly GCF_019279795.1). NCBI lineage: Eukaryota > Metazoa > Chordata > Ceratodontiformes > Protopteridae > Protopterus > Protopterus annectens. The sequence goes on from NC_056747.1 coordinate 558,470,700, forward strand.
AACAACCCTTTACTATACCTTTTTCATGACTGGTCAAGTTTGTGGAATGTGCATGGCTTAATAAGTTAACATTTGGATGGCTGCATGTAGGATAGCCACTCTACAACTGGACTTTAATTGGACCCATGGTAAGAAGTGTGCAGATGTTCAGCATGCAGATGGGCAGCAAAAAAGTGCAAAAATTGTTCTCATATAAGTAAAGCCAATACATTTCTACAAACAAAACTTTACTATGCTACAGATTTATCATTATTAATAAAGGAAACGATTCTGTACTTGAGTGAGATATGTATTGTTCCTTGTTAGAGAGGTGCTTCTATTTGTCCAGACCCCCCTTGCACAAAACAAACCACACCATTTAGGACAAGATGACCATTTATTAACAATTAAACATATGATTAATTTCATTACACTCAAATGTTATAAATTCCAACAAAATGAATACAGCAGGCAGAATTACCTGTTCGCCTTCTGTGATGACCCACCACTGGACCAGTAATCAAGGAGTCTCAGTCTTCACCATTGGCAACAGTGGGGGATGTACACTTGGAGGATGACAAGGTGCATACACAGTATTTCCAGTTGCAGCTCTCTGCATCAAGTGCAAATTCCCTTAAGAGCTCATAGAGACCACAGCCAGTCTGGGGCTGGCTTCACCCTCTTTCTCCAGATCCTCAATAAGAGTCCCTACTGGCACAGCTATAGAGTTGAGATCTCAGTTGAGTGGCCAACCCAAGACCTCCAGCACCCTCTCTGTCCAACCAGTGCTTCATGTCCCTGCTCAAGTAGCTGACACACACACACACACACACACACAGACATACACATACACACCTACCTGGAAAAGGCTGGTACAGGTTTACTGGCTATGTCCCCTTTTGCCCAGACTATAATATATTTGCTAGTAATTACAGGTGTGGGGGTAGCCACATTCTTTGATTTCCTGTCCTTGCCTTTTTAAGTGGTGCATTGTGAAATTTTTATTGCTTAAAAACCTCAGCTTTGGCCAGCTAAGAACTTGGTTATATTCAACTGGACGTATAAGAGAATTTAAGTACCTTTATCTGCACTTTTTTTAAAAAAAATACAGTATTTAATTTGATTTAAACTGTGTTGAAGGAATATTTAACTCAAGTGGCAGTTATTCTGCTTAGTGGCCTTGAAACTGCCTGCCCCTCAGCCTGCCTCTGGGCCCATCTCATTTGCTTACTCAACTGAGTGCAGTGAGATCATATTCTGATTTCAGGCACTCCTACTGTGTACAAAGAGAGCATCTGGGAAACAGACAAAAAAAAATTAAGCTTATTTCCTGCCTTTCCTGTTAAGTGGTATAGACTATTTGTAGGCTTCTGAGCCCCCAAGCCCTTCTGTGTTTGAGGGAAGCCTTCTAGCTTGTTTTTTTTCTTATAACTAGCCAGTTTTCTAGTTTCAGCACTCAAATCTGTTTCTCTGATCTCAGCACTTGTTCAGATAAAAAAAAAAAAAAAAAAGTATCTGCTTTTACTGTACTTGTGTTTCTACCTACTTCATTTTACTTTTGCATCATCTTAAAAATACTCAGTTGTATTTATTACTGCTTGGTGTAACTCATTATAAGCCTTTTGATTTAAACACTTGGGCTTCGGACCAGTTGTTTTGCACTGAGAGGGTTTGTGGTCTGCACTGTTGTGGCAGAACAGGTAGCTTACATCCTTCTAGGTTGGGAACTGCTGATTGAGGGCTCAGTGTCTGTTATTCTAAAAGTGTATTAATTCTGGTTTAAGCACTTGGGCTTTCAGGCCAGTTATTTTACATTAAGAGGGTTCATGGTCTGCACTCTTGTGGGAGGAGAGGCTGGACTCTGCCCTTCTGAGCTGGGAATTTCTGGTTAAAGGTTTATAGTGCATGCATATCTGAACTGCTTCTTACCGAAGTTGGTGCTCCTTGTTTGCTGTGGCATAGACTGGATTCAGGCCTGCTGGATCTAGCTTTGTTTGTGTAACTTGAGCACTAATCCAGACATTCTCTAAAGTATTCAATTGTATTTATTACTGCTTGGTTGTAACTTGATTAAAGTGTAGCTATCATTCTAAGTCTTTTGGATTAAGCACTTGGGCTTCAGACCAGTTGTTTTACATTACGAAGGTTTGTGGCAAGCACTGTGGTGGCAGGACAGGTAGCTTTCATCCTTCTAAGTTGGGAACTGCTGATTGAGAGCCCAGTGTCCAAGGGTATTAGTTCTGGTTTAGGCACTTGGGCTTCAGGCCAGTTATTTTACATTAAGAAGGTTCGTGGTCTGCACTCTTGTGGGAGAAGAGGCTGGACTCTGCCCTTCTGAGCTGGGAATTTCTGGTTAAAGGTTTATAGTGCCTGAATATTTGAACTGTATCTTACTGAAATTGGTACACCTTGTTTGCTCTAGCATAGACTAGATCCAGGCCTGCTGAATCTAGCTTTGTTTATATGCTTGTTGTTTGTTTGCTTGTTATTTCCTGGAAGCTAATTCCACCTAATACGCTTCTCAGCTTCTGTGGATCACTAGTGATATCTGCATTGCTTACTGTACTAGTTCCTTGTTTCACTTGAAAGAAAGTTACTGTTTGTTGTTTTTGCATTTAGTTACTTGTAACACATTGCACTCAAGTTACCTGGCACTTGCTCACTAAAGCAATTATATAAGTCGGCACTAAAAATTAAAAGCACTACACCCTCACTCCCCACTGGCCCTTGTTTTCAATTATTAAGGAATTCCCAATATTATTCTAGCATGTCCAAAGGTCAGTTGTCAATCTCCTCTCTGGTCCAGCTGGTGAAACTGGGAATCTTGAGGCAATGTTATAACTGCCTCATGTACACAGACAACCCTCTCCTCCTCCCACATAACACAAATACTTGTGAGAGATGCAGCTATTTAGCCAAACTGGAGGCTGAGCTCTCTCAACTCAGGACTGGCAAGACCAGGCAGGAGGAGAAGGCAACTACACACACCACAAAACCAGCCTCACATAATGCTACCACACCACTGAATCAAACACATAAACACACAAAGACATACTCGGAGGCTCTGAGTAAAAATTTACCTAAACAGCAGAGGCCTCCAAAGCAGACACCCAAACAACTGCTACCTCAAGACACCCCACAAGCAACACATAAACCACAAAAGCAGTGTGCAAAGCAGTCACAGCCCTTAAGGCCAAATACAACACCAAACATACTTGTCACAGGTGACTCCATAGTCAGACACACTGACGTCCCACTCACCAGGCTGAACAAGGAGAGGGTCACAGTAAGCTGCCTATCGGGCGCTAGAATCCACCACATAACACAAGCACTCTGGTCACTCTACGGCAAGTACAAATATGACACAGTCATTGTCCATGCTGGTGTGAACGACCTGAGACGTACCTCCCTGGACTACATGAAAAGAGACGTAGAGGAGCTCTCTGATTATGTAGCCCAGGCAGGTATGACCCTGACCCTGAGCAGTATCCTTCCTTCACCAAGAATGATGCCACAATATAGAGACAAGATGATCAGCTTTAACAATTGGCTTAATGTCTGGTGTCATTCAAAGGGGATCCAGTGTCTGTCTGCCTGGGATGACATGCTTGACAAGCCACGCTGCTTCGCAAGGGACGGCTTGCACCTGTCACCCTGGGATTCCGGATATTGGCTAAGGCTCTTGCCACCCCATAGTGCCTTTTTAGGCAAGGCTCAAATTCTAAACCTACCACCCTAGAAAACAAAAATGGGAAGAAACTGAGGGTAATGCTGCTCAATGCCAGAAGTCTAAATCTCAAAATGCACGCACTCGAGGCCCTTCTCAGTATGGAGAACATTGATGTCTGTGCTGTAACTGAAACCTGGTTCAAGGCTCCTGAGAGCACCCCGGCACTATTAGGTTTTACCTCATATCATGCCCGCCCCAAAACCAGGACCACACCACAAAAGGAGGGGTGTATCCATATTCATAAAGGATACCCACACCTCCAGGTTGGTGGCAACGCACGAAGCTTCGGAAACCATCCAGGTGCAACTAACCATAGGTAAAACTGCTCTACAAATTGTAGCATGCTACAGGCCACCCTCTCAAACTCAGGAACCCCACACAGCCTTCCTGAAGACACTGGAGGGTATAAATGTTTCTCCAAACACCATCATATTGGGTGACTTCAACTACCTGAATATAGACTGGGAACATTACTCAAGCCCAAACTTTCTAGCCCAACGGTTCCTGGAGTTCATAAATTCAAATGCCATGGAACAGCTAGTCACTGTTCCCACGAGAGGAGAAAATATACTAGATCTCATTATCACAAACATGGGGACAAAATGCTCCACACCGGAAGTATATCCCTCATTGGTGAGATCTGATCATAAACTAATCTCACTGGAAATCCACATCCCGCCCCACCCCAAACAAAAAAGACCACAGTGAAGAACTTCTCTAAAGCAAACTTCACACTACTCAAGACTGGTGTGGTATCCTTCAAGGCCCCTGAGCCAGTGGAAACCACAACCAAAGCTGCGGAAGCCCTTAGAAATGCCTTCTACGAACACCTCCAGGACTGCATGGATCAGGCAATCCCAAATAAAACCAAGACTCCTTCCACAAAGGGCAAACGTCCAGTCTGGTGGACCTCAGCCATTAACAAACTTTACAATAAGAGGAGAAAGCTATTACATGATAGAACAAAATCCATAAAAGGGAAGTCACCCCTGATCATTATTAGTAAAAAAATACGAGCACTCATAAAATCAACTAAGGCCAATTTTGAGAGAAAAATTGCCATGGATTCAAAGGACAATCATAAGGCCTTTTTCAGCTATGTTAGGAACCTGGGTGGAAACTCCCAGATATGCTCAGAATTAGTCCAAAATGATACAAAAATCACTGAACCCACAGACATTGCCAACATACTGGCAGACAGGTTCAGTGCAAACTTCACCCCCTCTCCCCCCCCCTAAAGGAGAGATAACTATCCCAGCAGAGTGTAGCCTCCCAGACATCTCAAATGCGCAGGTGAAAGCTGCTCTCTAAAGCTAAAAACACAGCATCAATGGGACCAGATGGTGTCCCCGGCTGTGTGCTACATGAGCTAAATGAGGAATTAAACCCGCACATAAGGCAGCTGTTTAATCTCAGCCTTACCACAGGATACGTGCCCAAGGAGTGGCGAACGGCAACTGTGGTCCCACTCCACAAAGGTGGTGCCTCTATGGACCCTGGTAATTACCGCCCCATAAGCTTAACAAGTCTAGTCTGCAAAGCTATGGAGAGGATCATAATGGAGCTCATAAACAAAGATATAGGGGACTTGCAGACATTGGACCCGACCCAGTTTGGCTTCATCAAGGGCAGATCATGCCTTTTGAACTTGGTCGACTTCTTCGAAACAGTCACCAAGGCCATTGATGAGGGAAAGGCAGTCCATACAGCCTACCTTGACCTTGCAAAGGCTTTCGACACAATACCCCACTCGGGTATTGTAGAAAAACTTATCAGCTTAAATGTAAACCCATATGTCACAAGATGGGTTGCAAACTGGCTTAAAGATAGAACCCACAGGGTTAGAGTTGCTGGTGCTATGTCAGACTCCAAGCCGGTCACAAGTGGTGTCCCACAGAGCTCGGTCCTTGGCCCCCTATTGTTCAGCATCTACTTCTCAGAAGTACAGGCCAACATGGGAAGACTTTGGCTGACAAAGTTTGCAGACGACTGCAAACTGGGCGCCATAGTGGAAAGTGCATCGGACACGGATATCCTTCAGAAGGGACTCACAGAAACAGATAGCTGGTGCCAGAGCCATGGCCTGAAGTTAAACGCCAAAAAATGTATAGTCATACCCTTCGGGAAAAACAAGGTAACCCCAAGCTACCATATAGGTGGCAATCCACTAAGCACAGAAGAGGTTATCAGGGACCTGTGGACCCAGGTTGACAGTGGCCTTTCTTTTGACACTCACATTGCTAAAGTGGTTAGAAAGACCTTCTACATTGCCCACCTGATCATGAAGGGATTCACATCCAGATCTAGTGAGGTCATTGTTCCCCTGTACTCTTCACTTATCAGACCAATGATCGAGTCCAATGCCCCATTCGGGATGTATCTCACCCAACATCTGCAGCAATTGGAGAGACCCCAAAAGTTACTCACCAAAAGGATAAAGGGACTCCAAAATCTGTCATATGCTGCCAGATTGAAGAAACTCCAGCTCTATTCAGTTGCATACCGTCTGCTCAGAGGTGACATGTGCCTGACATACAAGGCCATGTCCAACCTGGAATTAATGGACATGCTCCACCTCAAAAAATCCAAATCCACCAAAACCACTATTGCAAGCGACTTAAACCTTAGCATGGATATAAATAGGACGTGCTGGAGGGATAGATTTATCACTCAGACTCCCTATGCTGTGGAATAAAATCCCGATCCATGTGAGGCAGAGCACCTCGCTGGCTCTGTTCAAGAGAAATCTTGACCTGTGGATGGGAGATCATAGGTTTATCCCAGGAATCATCTCTGTGTCACTGCTGGACAGAGGCACAACAAACTAATGGGCACAGTATTTTTTCATATAAGGGGTGGCGTAAGCCACAAAAATTTGGGCTAGGCTTATAAATGCCTTAGGGCAGATAGCCTAGTATAAACCTATGGACCTATGAACCTATAAGATAGTTATCACTGCCATCAGCCAACTCCTTTATCAACTACTTTAAGGCCCTTAACAAAGGGAGTCCAATCTTACTATGTAATATTAATACAAATGGTAGTTTGACTAAGAGCAAGACTGTTAAGAGTGGCCCATACAGTGTCACCAAATAAGTATGCAGGTACTCTCAACACTTAAATATCTGTGCAAAGATCAGCCACAGTGACAGGTTTAAATATATTTAATAAGAAATGGTTTACCTTAACTTGGTCGAATGACAACTGATCGAACATTAATTAGTTGAACACAGAAACATGAGCACTCGAAATTGTGAATCAGCACTGTGTGAAGTTGAGAATGTCGATTCTCAGCTGTCTGAACTTGCACAGCTTTCAGGACCCATGTTAGAGCTTGATTCGAGTCTGGTGTGGTAGGGAGATTCAATATCTTGTTATTAGATGTTTTGAGTGTTCGCTATGACTATCCGCAATGTTAGTTTTCGATCATATGACTGTTCAACTAATTCACATTCGATCTTACAATCGTAAACCATAAGAAATAATAAAAGAACAAGAAAATACTTTGTATATATTCACAATGACATCAGAGTTCAAAACCACAGGAAATATTTAAAACAACATTGCAGGACACCCTAAAATAAATAAAGAAAAATAGCTAAGCTTTGCTATGCTCCTGACTGTATCTACGAGAATTACTACACCCTGATTAACTTAAGAGCAAGGCAGATGTGGTGAATGGTTCTTGTTGTTGTCAGGTCCAAGACAGAGTACAGAATGCTCTCTCTCTCTAAGAGACTTCTTAAATTAGTATCTCAAATATTACTGCTGGGAAAGCTTGCAGAATTACATCATTTTTGTCATCTGACTCTATGCCAGATGAAACCCCACTGCTGGAATCTGGCAGTATATGGCATCTACCTGTGAAAATACATAGACCTCAGATAGTTGGCAGATGCAGGAAGTCCTAAAACAATTGCATTCCTTCACATTTCAAAACTAGTAATTATTTCACTTTAAAGACAATACAGAAAACTCCCTAGTACAGACATTCTGTCTCTAGCTGCCATAAAGTAATTTCAGCTATTTTTCTGAAGTTAACCTCCTGTATTCCAGTTTCTACTGCTAAAATATATACATTTAAACAGTTACAATAGTGCGTGTACATTTCTGTCCTCTTCCAGTAGGGCACACTTTGGAGCCATTTTAAACACAACCATTTTGCAAATACCCTTTTCAACACGTCTGTACAAACAAGTTTAATATACACATGACATGCAGTTCTAATACAGCTGTAATTGAAGCATCTTGTATGAATCATGTTGATATTCACAAATCACATATAATTATTTACAAAATTCCAGATAGTTGTGCTGGCAGTATCTCCTTTTGTCACACTTCTTCCCCCCTTGAAGACTCAAGCTAGTTTTTCAAGTGACCCTTGAGAAACGTTGCTTGAGAGGGATGAGCCTGTCTGAGAATACCTTACCCCATTCCCTGTCTTGAGAACCCATCTGGGTTGGCATTGGTGACCCCACTATAGTGTTGCATTGTCATATCATATGCCTGCAACCCTAGGTTTCACCTTAATAACTTGGCATTTTGCTGGGTGGCTCAATGTAGCCATGTTAAGGGATTGTGATCTGTAACAACAGTGAATTTCCTTCCATACAGATAAGGCTGAAGTTTCTGCAGTGCCCACAGTATAACTAGACATTCCTTTTATACAGTTGCATAGCATTCCTCCCTGGGTTGGAGCCTATGACTGAGATGTACCACCAGATGCACTTCTCCCTATGAGGAAACCTGGCTGAGTACAGCCCTTGTCCCATGATTTGAGGCATCCAACTGCACAGCAAATTATTTGCTGTAATCTGTACTGGTTGACACATAGATGTCCCCCCAAAGCTCCTTCAAACTTCTGGAATGCTCGCTTACATGCTGAGGTTCACACTACATTATCTGGACTGTTTTTCCTTGTCAATTCTGTGCGGAGAACAGCTATGGTACTATAATTGGGGACAAACTTTCTGTAGTACTCTGCTGTCCCTAACAATGCCCTCACCTGCTTTTTGGTAACAGGGGCAGGCCATGCCTGAATGACTTCCATTTTGTCAGGTTCTGGTCTGATCTTACCAGTCCCCACTCTGTCCCAGGTAGGAAAGTCCAGCCATACCCATCTGACACTTACTGGGCTTAATGGTCAACCCTGCCCTCTATATTCTGCCCAGCACCTCCCTGACATGCTGAAGGCACTCTTGTCAGGAATGGCTGTAGATGGCCATATCACCCAGATAACAAGAGCAAAATTTTCAGCTCCTGCTAGGATATGATCTACAAGCCTCTGAAAAGTCACTGGGGCATTTTTCATCCCAAAGTTCATCTTTATGAACACATACAAGCCAAAAGAATTCACAAAGGTTGAACTCTCTCTAGTGGTGGGAGTCAAGGGCACCTGTCAGTAGCCCTTGGGTAAGATCAGTAGTGGTAAAATACTTAGCCCCATCCAGCTGCTCTAGGGCTTCATTTGTCCTAGGCAATGGGTAAGCATTTGACTCTGTGTGACTATTTAATTTCCTGTAGTCCACATAGAACCTGGGGCTGCCATCCTTCATTGATAACAACACCTCTGGGGGAGACCCAGGAACTGCTGGACTCCTAGATTACCCCTAGTTCGAACATTTCCTGTATCTCCACCCTCAGAGTCTGTTTGGCCCTCTCAGGCAACCTATAAAGGGCCTGCTTGATGGGCCTTTGGGGTCCTGTATCTACATGGTGCTGTACCACGTGGGTAAACCCTGGCTTACCAGTGAACATGTCCGCAAACTCCTGTAACACTGCTCAGATTTCTCAAACCTGGGTAGGGGATAACTGCTGGGACATTGCTACCCCTTCCATTGAGGTGTCATTGTAAGCCTCACTGAGGAGCTCAGTCACCAGATCTCCCTCAGACTCCTCCTGACATCCACTGCAAATACTCATCACAAGGGCCTCTCTATCATGGTAAGGTTTCATCATGTTAACATGGTAGAATTTGTGCCCCTGCCTCCTGCCTAGCAGTTCTACCATGTAGGTAGCATCACTGACCTTCCTTACCACTTAGAAGGGTCCCTTCCAAGCTGTCTGCAACTTGTGTCTGACAGGAATGAGAACCATAACCTGCTGCCCCACGGCATACTCTCTAGCTCAAGCATTCCTGCAATACCAGACCTTTTCTTGCTGTTGGGCTTCTGCCAGGTTCTCCTGGGCCATGCCTATGAGTTCCATGAGCCTTGTCCTGAGGTTTAGGACATGTGCCACAACAGACTCCTTGTGGGATTCACACTCACCCACCCACTCATGAATTAAATCTAGAGGGACCATCACCCAATGCCCATACAGCAACAAAAAGGGTAAAAAACCTGTGGATTCCTGGGCCACTTCACTGTAAGCAAAAAACAGATCAGGCAAATATTCGTCCAACTCCTTCTTAAACTGGTCTCCAAATGCCTGTAGCATGCTCTTTAGGGTAGAGTTTAACGTCTCCGCCAGACCATTAGTCTGGGAATGGTAGAGGGTGGTCTTTAGGTGCTTCACCCCACAGTGCTTCCATAGACAAGACAGCAGGTCTGACATGAAATTGGCACCTCTGTCAGTCAGTATTTCGTTTGGGAAATCTACCCTACTGAAAATCTCTAACAAAGCATTTGCCACCTTCTTTGCCTTGATGGAGGACAGAGCCACCACCTCAGGTTGCTCTTAATAGTGGCCTGTTTCCCATCTACTAAGATAGGATATAACCTCTTGTGGTAGTTTGGTACCCTTGTTGTCTCCAGACAACTTACTGCTGGCATTGTGTCATTGCCACTAACTGGCTCTCCCACCTTTTTTTTCCCCACCTTACCTCCATGGACATCTATATGCTACATGGCCCTAATGGTTACATTTAAAACATTTAACCCTTGATCCTGGCCATGTACCTTAACTAGTGGTTTCCTCTGTTACTGGCAGACTCTGTTGGGGAGGTTTAGGCTGCCCACCATGGGTTCCCTTAGACCTATATGCAGCACTAGGTATACCTTTCCTGTGCAGTGATGCCCTGCTTGCAAGGTATAGGTCTCCCTTTTTCCCCAAGTCATCTGCAGTGTTACATTCTCTATCTACTAACCAGATTCTCATGTCCCCAGGCAAAGTGCTAAGAGCTTGTTCCCTCACCAAAAGGTCTGCCAGCCCTTCAAAAGGAGTGACCTGACACCCACTCACCCATCTATGAAAATAAGTGCTTAACTCAGCAATATATTCACACACTTTCATCTGCCTTGTGCCTATGCTCATGAAATTGTTTTCTATAAGCTTCAAGTGTTAACTTAAAACAGTCTAATAAAAAAATTTTAACAGTATTATAATTTAAGCAATCAGTATCAGTCAATTTAGAAACAGCAGTTATAGCTTTAACATGGAGTAAGGGGTGCAGGAACTGTACCCAGAGCCCTTGGTCAACATTGTACTGTTTACAAACCCTTTCAAACATATAAATAAAACTATCAAAATTATCACCCTCTGTAAATTTTGGAAAACAAATTACTGACCTTTATTGCTTCTGGGTTTGGTTACTCCATCACCCTGGGGAAGAGTCAGCATCTCCTTTTCATGTCGCCTGTGCGTGTCATTTTCTTCAGCTTCCAGACATTTCAGTCTCTGCTGATTCTGCTTCAACCTCCAAAATCTGCAGTCTCTCTGCTGATTCTGTTTGAAACTGTTTGGCCTCTAGTTCATCTCTAACTCCAGATGGATTTTTAAATCTACTGAGGCAAAGTTGAACTGTCCATTTTCTGAGAGATGTACATTCCAAATGCCAGTCTGGTTGTCGTCCTGGTTGCTGGTCTGTGATGCAGTTGTTGTTAAGGCTGCAATAATTTCTCTTTTAGTCAGGTTGACATGCCCCAGTCCATTAGCCTGGCACATCTCAGCCAACTGGTTCCTTGTCAGCTTGCCATAATCCTCTGCTAACAACCTTGCCTGTTCTCCATGACTAACTAAGCTAGCAAAAAATAAATAAAACTATTGTGATATGAAACTCTGAATGTTCACTGTGTGGCTGCTTAAGAGTATAAATACCTTCTTTAGTGACCACTGTTTATAGGCTACAGGAGTTGAATATCCATACCAATGAATCCCAATATGTGGATATTCCATGACTGCCACCAATAATGTGACAACCCACCACTGGAGCAGTAATCAAGGAGCCTCAATCCTCACCACTGGGAGGATGACAAGGTACATACACAGTATTTCCAGATGCAGCGTCCTACATTGAATGCAGTTTCCCTCAAGAGCACTTAAAGACTACATTCAGTCTGGGGCTGGTGTCTCCCTCTTTCTACAGATCCCCAATAAGACTCCCCACTGGCACAGCTATAAAGTTGAGATCTCAGTTGAGTGGCCAAGCCAAGACCTCAAGCACCCTCTCTGTCCAACCAGTGCTTTGCGTCCTTGCCCAAGTAGCTGAGACACATACTCTTTGCAGTTTAATTTATAGACACACACACACACACCCACACACACACACACACACACACACACACACACACACACACACACACACACCACACACACACACACACACACACACACACACACACACACACACACACACACACACACACACACACACACACACACACACATATCTGGGAAAGGCTGGCACAGGTTTCCTAGCTATGCCCCCTTTTGCCCAGACTATAAAATAGTTATTACTGCCACCAGCCAACTCCAAATCAGCTAATTTAAGGCTCTCAACAAAGGGTGTCCACTCTTACTCTGTAATACCGTCATCCAGTTATTAATGGAAAGCAGTGTTAAATGATCCGCTCACTTATACTCCAACTCCCATTAGAAGTAGTGTGATACTGCTCACTTCTATAACAACACCCATACAATACCAATACAAACCAAATTACTGAGAGGGGGAAATAAAAGAGGGTTTCACCATAGCCCCTTTTCTCTGCCAACCAGTCTAACAAGCTGTTCCTTTTTCCAAGAGACTACAGTGAGCTAACCAAGTTCTTTAGGAACAATGAAATATGCACATTAAACTGGTCCAAACCCAGAAAATGTAAATGTACCCCCATCTTCCTGAAACCAAATTAGAGCTGTGTCATCAAAATAACGAAACAAGTAGAAGTAGACCACCACAATAAAATCCACAGTTTATTGAAACAAGGATGAGCGCTTTCGCGTGCTCAAACTGCACGCTTCTTCAGATCTAATACATTTACTAACTAAATCCATTTATATAGTATAAAGAAGAGGCTGATCCTTTCTAAATACATCAGGTGTAACAAGTAATCAATCAATCAAACTATCAGGCAACTAAAACAATAGGTGTACCCTTCCTTCCATCTAAAAAACTCCTAAGAATGCTTCTATATTATGTCTAGCCTTAAACAAATAAATACTGAATCAAGGAAACACAATTGGCAGTATTAAATACATTTATATATGCATAATATTTAAAAAACATTATTTAATTTCATAATATAATATTCAAGTATTATCAGGTAGAATATTAACAAATAAATTGAGTAATCTGAATGAAGCAAAACTGTCTGCCAACCATATTGTGAAACACATAACTCTAACTAAATGTGCCCATGGATGTATAAGAGTACTAGAACACTATAACCATTAAATAATTCTAATTAAATACCAGCTTCCAATGTATAGTAATAAATACATGTTTATAAGATAAAAACGGAAGCAAATAAGTGCAAAATTCTTCTTAGTAATCCATAACTAATGAATCTGTGAATAGCAAATATAATATATAAACAATGCTATTTCAGTGAAGCTGTATGAATAAGCAAAGCTATGTAAACAAGCATTGCAATAACACTGAAAACAGATACTTGGTCATGTGTGCATCTTTAAGGCAGATCTAATACTCACATAAGAATTAAGGCCAGGAGGATAATGTGCCTTCAATTTTAAAATCCAGCCTAATTCTATGTGTTCCAGTTCACTAAAGTTATCCCCTTTTCTCTTATTGAGGGTTTTTTTCTGCAATACCTTAAAACTAAAAGTATGTCCTGGACATTCCATTATATGTTTAACTAAAGCATTCTTGTTATCTAGCTTCTTAATATCATATAAATGGTCATGTATCCTATCCCTTAGGCGTCTTGTGGTTATGCCTATATAGAATGCTTGGCACATTCCACAATTTGCCATATATATAATATTCATATCTTCACAACTTGCTATGTGTTTCGGTTCATATTTAAAATCTAAATTAGGGTGTATGAACACTTGGTCAGTGGAAACCCATCTGCACATGTTGCATTTACCACAGGGATAGGTGCCCAGTCTCTTGTTGTTAATTCGAGTATTTACAGACCCTTCATATTTCTCCACACATAAAATCCTTCTTAAATTTTTACTATTTCTATAGGTAAAAATAGGCTGAGTGCCTACTATTTTTCTTATATCACTGTCCATGGTTAAGATGTGCCAATTCTTAGATATAACACCTGTGATATGCTTGATATCACTGGTAAATTTGAGTACAACACTAATCCTATGTGTATCAAAACCTCTGGCTTGCTGCTTAAATGGTCTCGGATAAATTCTATCTATCATAAGAACACTATCTCCCTTTGATGTATAGGAAGACTTGATCTTATTTATCATTTCACCATCATAAACCCTGTCAAGAAACATTTGTTCTAGGGCTTGATATTCCTATTCCTTGTGTCATCAAAATACCTATGATCAATAGCATAAAATCCCAGTGGCCTGAAGACCCTCACAAGATGATTAACAAACTCGACAGCATGCCTCCAAACTAACCAAGGCAGCATCTCTAACCAAACTGTAATCATAGAATGGAACCTTCACCTCAGACTTGCCAAATGCCCCACCATCATAGCTAACAACTGCCACTTTAGGACTTCCCCATATCATTACCAGCCAGATGAAGGGATAAAATGTGTTATTCCAATCCTAATTCACATGTCTTCAATCTTGTTCATGAGTTGATGCCACCTTAAACCTCTAAAACCTTGCCAATTGTCTGTCCACCCATATTGTCATAAACCCAACTCAGCTCCATCCAATATAATCTCTCCTGATTTTGCCACCCAATACACAAAACAATTGCCCAATTTGACAATGACCCCACCTAAAGGAAAAAAAAACATAATTAATAACAAAGCATAAGTTCCTACTTTACCCACTATAAGACAAAAATGCTCCCTATGACCAATGCCCCATCCTGTTTATCAGCTCCACTGATCTCCATTCTCTTGTCAAACCAGATGACCCTCTAATATACTTATTCTTAAACCTGTCCACCCTTGTCACACCCAGTGCAAATGTTAACATAAATTGATTAAGGGTAGAACTACAACAGGTCCTGGAAACTCTCATCCTATAAGCCAGACCAATGTTATCTGGAAGGCTATGGAGCACAGCATTATGGAACTCATTAACAGAGACATTATGTACCTGCAAACACTGCACCATACCCACGTAGGTTCTCTAAAGGCCAGATCATGGCTCCTACACCTAGTAGACCTCAAGCCAGTTAACAAGGCTATAGGTGAGGGAGGGGAGGTCAACACAGCCAAGCTATAGCTCACCAGCAATTCATACCCATCCCACATACTGGTATTATACATAACCTCAACAGACTGTCCATAAACGATTGTTAGATGATGGCTTGAAAACTGATGCACAGATGTAGGACACACAGTAACATTTGCAGCCTCCATGTACTATTCTATGCCAGTAACAAGTGGTATTCACCTGTACTCAACCTGGGACTACTCCTGTGAATACATGGAAAATCTGTCATTTTGGAAACCTAAACATTGAAAGACCTTCCTCATTAGCTGCATAAACTGGCCGGCTTCTATCACCTTCCTACTATGAGTGCAAAAAAATGAACTTCTGAGGCCTACCTCCATGTGACAGCTGTGATTACTTACCCCAAGCCACTGGACAAAGTGACACCTCCACAAATGTCCAAAGCACAACCTGTGTACCCCTACCCATGTGATCAGTCTTAGATTGCTGTAAGCAGACCAACACTGTAGAAGAAAAAATTCACATCCTTCCACAACAACAAACCGAACAGCTCATGCACTTAAGCACCCCTCTGTACATCCACACCACCAAAGTAGCCAAAGTGGGTAATCCACTGAATTCCCTAGTAATAATCACAGGCCTGACAACAATACCCTAAAGGCCTGCTTCATCATAGGCTGTCACACATCACTCTTCCTACCTCAAGCCCTCTTCTATCCTTTCAGTGTCTGCACTATTGGCCATGATTTTGTTATGTCCTTGAGTCCCACCACATGAAAAAACATGTTAAGATCTGCTAACTTTACCCTCACTGTTTTAAAAGCCTGTCCCTCCAATCATACATTATCCAAGTAATGCAACAATAACTTCAAAGACCATACTCTGTCATCCTCTGACATGTCAATAAAGCTCATGATTGCTGAATAGGCCATCTCGCTATGGCTGGTCAAGATGCCATACCCCTACTGGCATTAACATAGGGTCAACCTGCACCCCTGAAGCCAACTGTCAAAGCCTGTGAAACTGAAAATGAGAAAGGCTGTCCGCTATTGTATTCTTTGTACCTAGTTAATGTGTACCTGAAAAGGAAAACTTAATAAACTTTGCAAACTAACAAGAGTAACTTAGTAGTTTTTGTTTTCAAGACTTGCACTGTCACCCAGTTGTCTGAATTGAAAACCACCTTCCTATCCTGCAACTGATCCTGTCAAGCCAGTTCAGCACCCCAAATAGGCATCAACACCAAAAACACCACATTCCTCTTCCACTCTTCATCCTAATCATCTGACCAGCGAGCTGCAAACCATTCTCTGTTGAAATATGCACCCAATCCCTGTCCCCCTGCACATCAGTGAAAAAAATGCAATTCATCATGAGTCACCCAGTCTGTCTGGCAAAAAGAAATGCCATTGAAACACTCAAGAACTGTTGCCCACAAACTCAAATCTGCTCATACTAGCTTACTAACCCACAACAATGGTGTTTGCTTTTTCCCCCTTTTAAGCAAAAATGCTACTATCCTACAAAAAGTCCTGCCTGGACTAATTGCCTGACATGTAAAGTTCAAAAGAACCAAAAGTTCCATAATGTCCTTAATGCGCACCTTATCATTTGTCAGAAATCACCCAATATTACCCTTAAACTGCTGCAGTTTCTCTGCCAGGAGACAAAACAAGTGTTGACCCACATCCAGCATCAAACCTGAGAAACATAAAGCCTAATCTGGTCCTTCCAGCTTCTTCCCAAGAAGAGGAACCTCCAACTCAGTGCACAGCTGAATAAAAACCTGTTTTTTTTTTCTTTAGCTCCCCCAGAACCCTCACCTACCAAAAGAAAGCCAAACAGATAGTACCCTTTATCTGCTGCCACATCCAGTGAAGAACAGAGCTAAATTTCTCAAAAGTGGCAAAAGCTGCTGTGCAAACCCCATAGGCATGGCCTTATCAAAATAAATCTTGTTGTCAGCTACCCTACCCAGTAACTGCCACTCTTCCTCCCACACAAGCAGCAAATGAAATTGACTCACTATAGACCTTTACTAGGCAAGTATCCACAAAACCATTAATCACTTCCACCACATCATCCAAGGATGCATATCTGACATGTGAGTCCTCCTTGCAATACTGTCATTGCATTTCTAGGGGAGTGCCATTTGTAAATGCTTATGTAGATGTGTGTGGAAAATGTTATTTTTTGACCACTCAAGTTTTGTGTCTTTCTGTATTTGTAGCAGGATATTGTACTTGAGTGGGACTGTCAAGTGGTTTATTTACATCACTACTACTTGGTGTCTACCTTTCTGTTACCTACTTATCCAGGTTCTGTTATCTGGTTTTGAGGTCTGTCTCTCCAATTACCTATGAAGTAACCACCAGTCTCCATGTTTTTACCTTCCGCATCCATAACAAGTAGAAACTTTTCAGGGAGTCTGAGTATTTGGATTGCTCCTGTTGTACCTCAGCCACGAGTGGATGACACTGCATTGAGAGCTCATTCTTTCTCAGATGACCCATCTTTTTCCTCTGGTGCCCTTGCTGTAGCAGATGCCACCACCAAAAAACAGGGTATAGCCACATCCTCTGCAGATGTAGGGATACACATCAATCAAAGGAGAAACACTTTTATCAGTCTCGGGAAAGTGCAGGTGAAGTTTTTTCACTTAGCCAGGATAGGGAACCTGCATTTGGGATTAATATGCCCTCTGACAGCAGGTCATTTTCCAGGAAGATTCTCAAGAAAAGTGAATATAGAGAGAAAACCTTCCAGTCTCCTGTTTGTATTTCCATGGACAGGGAAGATTTCCTGGGATTTGCTCAGAGACTCATTGATTTTTACCTTGCCTTCTGTTTTTTTTTTCAAACAAGAAAGGGAAAAGAGTTCTCTGTCCTTCTGAACTTAAGTCAGAGGAACAGGCGTTACAGGGTGATGCTTGTGCCTCGGGAATTTCTTTTCAGTCTGAACGTTCTGATTCCAAGATTTGATTTAAGATGAAATAGGTTTCAGTGAAAGAAGAATGCAATTCATTTAGCAAAGAAAATATGATTTGTTAGAGCCAACATGCCAAACTCTGCAGGTGTTGTGTTCACTTTAGAGAATGTTTTCCTCACTGCTTCTAGTCTGCCTGATAATCCTCCTCTTGCCCTAGAAAGTCTGACAGATTATGCAAGGTACCACAGATTTTGTTTTCTCATCCCAAAGCAGATACAGCTGATATTTCTTTAACTGTTTCTGCTAAATACTTGCCTGCTGCTAACTGCATTTCCCCTGCTAAGAACAGGACAGTTAGATATGTTGGGGAAGAAAATCTATTCTATTACTTTAGCATTTGGGATTTTGATCTGCCAAGCTCATATGCCAAAGTTTTTACTTTAATCTTTTGAGAACAAGCTGAAGCTAATGGTTAAACTTAATTCTTCTGAGACAAAAAAAATAAATAAATAAATCACTTGAGTGATGGTAACTACCTTCTCCAGTTTCCAAACAGGCTGATTAATACATGGAGTAAAAGTGCTTTGATCATATCAGTGACTTTAGGTTAACAGATCACTTTCAAGAACTTGTTTATAATACTAGTAAGATTTTTTTTTAGCTAATTTTAGGTCATTTCCATATTTGTCTATGAGTACGTCCTTTAGAGCTAGTATGTCAGACAAGTATAAATTAAGCAACAGTGGGGCTAAGGGTGAACAGTGATATTCATGAATAATTTTTTCCCAAATCTTTGAATTTCCACTTAAGCTAATTGGTATATAACACTGGCGGATTTTTTTACCCTTGTTTTCTTCATTCACCAGCCTAGTTTCATGTAAAGCTATATCAAATAAATAGCATATAACTGTTTTTATCAAATATATAATTAATAATTAATAAACTCACTAGACAGTCAAATTTCTTAATGATATTTTTCAATACTAAAGTTATCTGTAAGGAAAATCTTACTGCAAAATCTTTAAAATTAGCACGCACCCAAAGGGTGTATCTATTAATCTTCCAAGAATTGATCCAACTTTGGGACACAAGTAGATCTGCTTTCCTCCATTCAGTGCAGACAACTTACTATGTCTCAGGACACCTTACAAATAGGCCTGGGAGATGGACATTTTCTCATTCCTTAAACAGGAATGTTCCCATATGCTTTTTCACCCTTTCTGTTAATATCCAGGGTTCTTCTGAAGATCCAGAATGACTCTCCAAAAACTGTGATGGTGACTCACTTTTGTCCCAGGCAGCTGTGGTCCTACCTACTTTTCAATCTGGCCAAGAGCAGTTACCACAAGCTTCCTCACAGACTGGATTTATTCACATAAAACGGGTTGTTTGATACGTCCCAACCTGAAAGCTATTCAGCTAAATGCCTGGATGATAGAATTTGGTGCTTTTTCAGACTTTTTTCTGAGAATGTGCAGCAGATAGTAAAGGAGGCGTAAAAACTGCTACTAGGAAATTATATGGTAGCAAGAGGAAAATATTTTCTAGTTGGTTCCAGTACAGAAATCAGGACCCTCTTCAGGCCCAGCTGCCTCTGATTATTGGTTGCGTGAATTACTGTCCTCTGGCCAATCTTATTTTTCTGTCAAGATGCATTTGTGAGCCATTTCTGTTCTTCTGCCTTTTGATCCCTCCCGTTATAACCATACTCAGCTTAAACAATTTTGGAAAAGGATGTTACATATCCATACACCTGGGAACATAGGTGGTTCCTCCTTGGGATTTACATTTTGTGCTTGAAAACCTTATTTTTTCTCCACTTGAACAAGCCCATCTGTCTGATTTGAGCTTCTTAACAGGGAAGACTGTTTTACTCAATGCTCTATCTAGCATCTGTTAGGAGACTATCTGAGTTGCTAGTATTGATGTTTGAATCAACCCTACTGCATTTTTCACAAGGGCAGGATTTATTTGAGAACTAACCTTTCTTTTATGCCTAAATTGGTTTCAGAGTTTATTTTAAGTCAGAATATTAATCTCCTTGTTGAATTTCCTGGACCAAAAATTAAGGGAGCAAAGATTCTTCACATCTAGATGTCCAAGGGCAGCTCAGATACAAACTAGACAAGAACTGAGCTTTCATGAAAGTTGATTAGCTATGAATTTAGGAAAAAAGACCAGCCAGTGTCAAAGTAAGCTATTTCCAGGTGGTTGGCTCATAGTATTTCTTTTTGTAATATTTACTATAATAGGCCACTTCCAGGCAGGGTTATGGCTTATTTCACAAGGATTTTGGCTTCTTTGCTGGCTTTTTAGAAAGAGGAGGAGGACCCTAGAAGTATTCTAGAGACAGCAACATGATTTTTCCTACATACTTTTACAAAACACTACAAACTGGACTCCTTTTCTAGGCCCAGAATAGGCTTTGCTAGGACCATTCTCCAGGGTTATCTGGAGTCTTAGTTTATTGGTCACTTCCCTTTTATAGTTTTGTAAGTTACAGTAACCTTCATATATTGTTCAGGCTACTGAAGCAGTGATCTATATGTTAAATATAGTACAGCTGTGTAAGCAAACTAAACATAACAATAGATGTTGTGTTAGATCACTGTTGAGGTAGCCTCTCCTTCCTCCAGCCCCCTTATTTACTGCTTTTCTTTTGCGGTGCCAGAGTGCGGATGTGTACATCCATTTGTATATAGTTTACTGTTAAATTGTTTTACACTATGGCTCTTTCAGGACTCTGGCATCCATTCCTAGGCAAAAAAAAAAAGAAGGAAATGTTCTGATGTAATTTGTGCTCCAACTGACTTTATATGGAGCTCCGTTACAGCGCCTGACAGTTGGATCACATGGAAGGTGCCCTTACGATTTGAAAAGCTGGCTGATCATGCAGATTAGAACCCATATAGGTTAGGCTACTGCAACAGTGAACTATCAGAACCATTACAGTTATGTATATTTGCTTACACAACTTTACTTTCTAATAAACAAATAAAAAATTCTTGAACAACTAAAGGTAAATCTCAACATCCCCATTATCTGTAATTTAAGCAGTCAATTTATCCAAATTTTGAGATCATGAGATCAGATTTCTGCACTTTGATATTAAAATCATTAATACTAATTAACATACTGAAATGAAATTTCTGGCTATTTTATTTGTGGTGCCTTGGCAAGGTCTCCTGAATATCAATCAATCAATAGGGGAGTGTTCCAACTGATGCATGAATTCACCATAGGGCAGAATTCCATTCTTAAGAGTATTTTCTTTAATGTCAGAAAGTATTAATACCTTCAAACATGCTTAAAGATAATCTTAAATAACACAAGCCCTTTTTTGTGTTACTCCATTTTAGACACCTATAAGATACCACCACTGTTTCCAGGTTCTGGATTAGGGCTTCATTTATACAAGTTGTAGGAGAAATTAATTTGTTTTCATAATTTTACTTACAACTGCATTGAAGAGTTTTTACATTTTGATGAAGGCATGCTGAAAACAAATGTATCAAGATTTAGTTAAATATATATGACAAATGAGTCAGTGAAAGCAATTTGATTTTTTATATCTAAAAAGGTAGTATGGTTCTAATGACTTTTCGAGGAAGCTCACAATATTCTTTTTACTGTATAACCAAATAAATAAATAAAGATAACGACATATATGAAAGCAGAAAAAGCAGAAATAAATAGCTGTCAGTGTTAACCATCCAGTCTTGCAGACAACATATACTGAATCACATTACAAAACCTCAAAATAAGTACAGCATCTGCTTCACAATCACGAGCAGAACAAAGGACACTGTGAACATTTACAGTACACAGACTATAGACCCTTATTCCTCCTAAGAAAGATTATAATTAATTTGTTGCAATCTTGATGAATTAATGTGTTACAATCTTACTAACTTGGGCTGATGAGGAATGAATCCCCACTCTTAAGAGAATTTTTTGAGTATGATTTAATTAAATGCTTGCACAGATACTGGTGTGCTACTATTTTGGTTAATTTTCAGCAGCAGAGTTTCTAGAATAAACACAATAAGTCACACTATATGACTAAACCATTTCCTGTGGGTGCTGCCTGTGCATTCTCAAATTAAGAGCTAGATTTTGACAGCTTAATGTTGTCAGTTTATCAGTTGTGCTGAACTAATGAGAGATGAGGCAAATATATTTTTTCTTAAGTTGAATTAATTGTATTTCTTAATATGACATCACACCCGAGATTCATTTTAATATCTCTATCCAAACTGCTGACAAATTCCTATGCTGTTAGACTGTCAGTCCTGCTGGATGGATCTCTTGTATGTAGTGTGCGAGTGCCAAACAGTGAACAAGTTTTGCATTTTCTGTAAAAACATTTGTGATGTGGCTTTCTTGATGGGTCATGCCCAGACTAAAGAAACTGTCACAACAGCACTCATATTTCAGCTTCTGTATAAGAACCATGTGTTATATATATTACTATGAAAACAGAATAAAACATGCTATAAACTCTGACCTCAGAACTAAGGGAGGTATGTGTGGGTGGCAACTTAACAGTGGTCTTGAAGAAATGAACAGTGTGGGAAACTTCCATTAGTGATGCATGACAACTTCCATTTGTACAGAAAGTCCACAGTTCCCATACTGTTCATCTCAACAGAACTGAAAAATCAGATTCCCACACTTTAATAGAGTTGAAATATAATGATCTTACATATACATTTTAAAGAGTATACTAATTATTTGTCCCGGTCCCCTTTAATAAACACAACACTCTGAATGACATTTGACGACCTTTATTAAAACTTCCATAATATAATTTTGATTACCAAAATTTGTTAAATATAACTGGACATACTGTAGTCAATTCTAAACACAGCATAAACATCTTTGCAATGTTAATCAGAGCAGTGTACCTGCTCATCCTGCCCCAGTAAGCAGTGCCCATACCTTTGCTCACTTACTTTACTTATAAACCTCCTTATAATATTAATCAGGACAGAGTATGTGCTCATCCGACCCAGTAAGCAGTGCCCATACCTTTGCTCACTTACTTTACTTAATAAACATCCTTATAATGTTAACCAGGACAGCATACTTGCTCATCCTGTCCAGTAAGCAGTATCCATACCTTTGCTCACTTACTTTACTTATAAACCTCCTTATAATATTAATCAGGACAGAGTACGTGCTCATCCGACCCAGTAAGCACCATCCATACCTTTGCTCACTTACTAAACCATTCACTGAATTACCTTCTAACCAAATAAGCAGTGTCCTTACCTTTGCTTGCTTATCTATTCAACAAAAACTCCTTGAAATGCACAACCAGACACCTGAGGGGGAACAGAAGAGGGCAAGCCTGTCCCTCTTCTCCGCCACCAGCCTGCCCCAGACTGTTCCCCCTCACCTCCAACTTCCATCAGCTAGCCACCCTTGGAGGATAAGTCCAAACATCATTCGGTGTACCATAATTACCAAGACATTACCAGCCCCTGGCAATTACCTAATGCTTACAAAAACATCACCTGCCACTGGAGCAAGAATACTCAACCCCAATCACCAAATTAAAGCAATCGCATATCACCCTTCCCAAACAATTCCTTTTACTTGCCCAATGACATGCAGAACCTGAAGAACTTCAAAATGCCATTTAACAACCACCTTGGCAACACCAGCTACCCACATCAAAAGTAAGGCAACTAAACCCCATGATGGCTTTAGCAGTCTGACCCCTCTTTACTCTATCAATACCCTTGAATGCCACCAACAATATACCAGACTGAAAATGCCCTATGCCACAGGTCAAAATCAGATTATACCAGAATGAAAATAT
The DNA here is from genome assembly GCF_019279795.1 of Protopterus annectens. Taxonomy (NCBI): domain Eukaryota; kingdom Metazoa; phylum Chordata; order Ceratodontiformes; family Protopteridae; genus Protopterus; species Protopterus annectens. The sequence continues at coordinate 558,494,669 of NC_056747.1, forward strand.
CCTATGCCACCTGGTCAACACAAGATTAGTGACATGACAACACCATCACGCATGTAGAAATTAAACTACATCAACTATTAACCCTACCAAAGTAACCCACTCAAACTGGCCAAATAAACATGTCCTACATCAGCAAGAAATCACCACTGCCCCAACTGTAATGTGTCTTAATGACCATTGAATAAAATTACCTAATACCCTATAGCCTCTCTAGCACTCAAAACATCCACAAAACAAAAAACATTACCTTTCAAGTCCATTTCCCTCAGGGCATTGACTGTTACTCACTCAACACTCCATCAGTAACCTCAATGTGCCCACCCAAGTGATCAGGACTTCCACTGGAACATGCATTCAGATTTAAAACATGCAGCAAAACCATTCTCACTATGACGACCATCTAACGTATGTAATCTACATGTCTTCCCATACAAATATATCCAATATTCAGTAACTAGCAACTTAGCAGCATGGAAGAAAACACGGGAGTACCCAGTGAAACCCACACAAACACAAGGGGGGCACGCAAGGCCCACAAAACTGGCCGAGAATCAAACTGGAGAATCTCTAGCTGTGAAATGACACAATCTGCTGCACCGCAGCATCCCATGATATTTAAATATTAAAACTCTTAAATCTACCATGGATTGTACATTAACCTGTAACACAAATCAAACGAGGTCATAAAACATACTGCTTATTCTAGAGTAAACAAAGAGTTGGTTGTGCTTCTTTCTTCTTCTTCTGAATCACTGTGCTTGCCTTTTAACCTATTCATTTCTGATTACTCACCCAATGACCTCACCGCTTATTCGACACCAAAGCATGATCATCTGCGAACTCACTGTATCTCACCACTGGAACTCGGCACACCATCATCTACAAAGAAAAAGACAAAATTAAACCTTCAAATAGGAACAAGAAGGCTCCACCTTATACCCACATATTCCAAACTACAGCCACAGTGTTCCAAGACCCCATCTGCAAGAAAGAAAAGACATGTAACACATCAAAAATATATAACACATTCCAAGACATCTTCAAAGTATCAGAGCCACATGCTCCAAGGATCTAAATCTTGTCATCAACATGAACAAACCATGCTGGAGGGATAGGTTCCTAACCCAGAGACTCCCCAGACACTGGAAGAGACTGCCCATACATGTCAAGCCTCTTTGGCCCTCTTCAAAGGAACCTTGATGATTGGATGGGAGATAGAAAATTCACCCCGGGGATCATGTCAGTGTATGGTGTGAAACTCAAATGTCTGTCATTATTTGAACTTCAGTCATCAAAGATTTGCTAGTGATTTGTGAGAAACCATCATTGAGAATGAGACTGACAATATTTTTACCTAAACACAAATGCCAGGATGAAAATTAAAGTATACTATTACTCAGAGTGCTGTGTCACCCAGCTATAGAACTTAATATACTAATTTCAAGGCTTTGTCATGTGTTTACTGCATTCATAGTACCAACCTTCAGAACTGCAGGCATTCAATTAAACCATATGGCATGAACTTCCAGGGTAATCATATAATTCTGAATCAACCGGTGCAAACCTTTCATGCTTCAATGGGAGAGAATGTCATAATGTATTTATTTTATTGCTGTAGTGCATGTATATTTTTATACCTTTAATTTGTCCTAAGCAAGAAATCTGTACAAAGCCAGGAACAATGGAGGAACCAAACTGACAATTAACTTTGGTATGAGAAACCCACAGAACACCTCTCAACCTTGGGCAAAGTGCCTGCATTACAAATTTATACTGTGACCCGAACAGCAGTCTGCTGTAATTGCTAAGCATTATGTGTCTGTTTATTTTCTGACAAACAATATACCTTAACTGCCCTGTGACCTCACCCATCACCATTGTTAATCGGGTGATATATAAACCCGTTGCCTGTGGCTCACTGCATAGACTGCTTCACCCCAACCTTCTTCCTGTAGTCCTCTAAGAATAGAATGTATATAGCTGTTAGTGAATCACAGACAGCTCTCAACAACTGTAAACCAATCCAGAGATGACAATAGGCACTTAGTATTAAGCTGACATCTACAGCATAAGGGAATGTGGATTAATAAATGTCTCCAGAGGCAACATCTGCAACTATAATCACTGCGCTTATGTATTAAGTGTAAGTCACCACCTGTATCCCAAGCAAAAGTCACCAATTCCGTTAAACCTTAAGAACCACACTGTTAGTTTTAGTCACCTGCAAACACACGTATCCATGTCCCTATGCATAAGTTCCTATTTGTAGTAACAGCTCCACTGCCTGCCATTCATACCTCTTAAATAACTGATGGGCAAAAGCACAAAATAGTGCCCGTTACAGTATAATTGTGACAGCTTCCAAAGCACTCTTTAATCCAATCTTACACTATATTTAATAGCCCCATCAAAATCCTAAATCAGGGACACTTTTAAAACTGGACACTTTAAAATATCAGTACCATTAACTGGAGACATCAGTAACATGAGGGCATATGAATTAATATACACAACACCCACGACTAGCTCTCAAACCCTCAAAAATGCAGATCCACAGACTGCTGCCACTCTGAGAACCAGTATGCACATGTTTCATGAAGCACATTCACCCTCCATGTTCCAATTTCTGTACATACCCTAGAGAAAAAAGTACTGAAGTCTGTTGAAGTTTTTTTTTTTTTGTATTCACCTTCCACCAACGAAAGGAGTCCCTACAACACTTTAAACCACACTTAGAAAGGGTTCATCTTTAAGGCATAGCAAGTCACAGAGAAGCACCTTAAATCCTAGTATACCAACTCTGCTTTCTGACACCCCCATGTTAAGAGGAACAGACCATATGAAGTTAACTAATACAGCCGCCAATCAAGGCAGGTACAAGTCACGCAGACTGGGAGCCATTAGACCCTTCCTCACTATAGTGATTCTCCCCTCTGACAGTAGAAACTCATCAACACCATGCCTGCCAAGATGGGAGGACAAAGCTGCAACACCCATCCCGATCTATCTAAAATGCAAACTCTGCCCATCAACATCCGAAGCAGCAATAAAGCATCAGCATATAGTAAGAGCATCTAAAGGACATGATGGGCAACGACCATCATCCACAGTGCCCAATAGAGAAGTGACCGATACTGCAGAGGCTGTTGGTCAAGTAGGTGGGACTTCTATCCATCACCAAACACAGTGTACCCAGCATTCACTCGCTCCCAATCATGTTGCACAGGCATGAAGGCAAGTTCTGGCAGACAAGCACACAAGGTGCTGCATGCACCAAGAAGGGTCTACAAACTCAAAGAAAACATACCAACATGTTCAACCAGGACTGCCACAACCGCGATTTCTCATATCCAACCCACAACTCTGCAAAGCAATCCCCAGCTGAAGCAACAAGCACATTCCATGTATTGACCCCTAGCAGAGACAATATACACAGCACTTTCCCTTTTTTTTTTTTTTCATACTGAAACCAATTGCACCAACTGTGCACGCCTCATTTAGAGCCCGGGAAAAGCTGCTAATGAGAAAAGGACCCAAGTACGGGGCAGAAGTGTAGGCATTCAGCGAAACACCGTGAATGTTAAATATTGCTCCTGTAAACCTTAAAAGGAGCTGTTGGACGTGTTTTTTTTTTTAATCAAAATATACGAGTGTTAACCATTGGACCCTTTATGAAAATGGACCAAAAATATGAGTCAAATTCAGGGCATTCTGCAAAATCTGCACGGTTGAGAGGTATAAGATCAAGCTGGAAACAACCGAAGGCTACCCTTTCCCGCTTGCCAGTCACTAGCTGAACACTCAACCCTCCCACGTTCTGTATGTTGGAGTTCCGCGCATCAAAACCACATTTACCTTTTTTTTTCCATTATTTTATCCCTTACCAACCACCCCAAGATGTGGACACTACGCTAAAATATGTACAGTTGAGAGGTATGGCCTCAGATCCAAGACATGCAACCCCCCCCAACATGTTTGACACAACCGCTGGGCAGCTCCCACTTTCCTACTACGCATGCTCTGGGTGCCCCTGTGAACAAGAAAACTCAAAGCCCGTGAAATCCACTTTTGGCTTCCTAAGCATCGGAAATACCATGTATTCTACTGCCATGAACAACAACTAACCAGAAAGCACAACGATCGCCTCTGTACCAATGGAATAGAAAGCTACTGTTATCCTAACCTAAGCTGACGAAACTCTTCATTGCGGGTTTTTTTTTTTTTTTTTTTATATGTGACATAAGTAATTTATTTTTATATAAGCAGGGCTCCCTGAGTAATGAAACCAACCTACACTGGCCACTGCCAAAGTACTCAAACCTTCCAGCATGCTGAAATACTAACTGAGTAACTACCACTCACGATCGCAGCTCCTACTCAAACTATTACATTACCAAACCCTACAACCCCAGAAACTGCACGGACATGTACAATATAGGGGATAGGGGAAAATAATCCTACTCACCAATGATAAAGCTATTAGCATCCTGCTCAATGCCAAAAGCATGTAGCCTAACGAGGACAACCTTGCAAGGAAGACGCCATGAGAAAAAAAAAAAAATTTTGCAACCCACTTGACTTCTCTGTCTAATTCAAAGCCCGACTACTAAAGCCAAAAGAAAATGTTTAATTACCTGTATACATCACCAGCTTCTTTAACAGACACTAACCAGTAACCCAAGGCCTACCTGTACCCCAGGAATACCAACAGGTCGTCTCGGATGTCACTTGCCCTTAGCAAGTTAATGCCAAAATGTGATTACTTACCCAGCTACACTCATCTAAATCCCTTAAGCACCTCCTACCCTTATCTCATTTCCTTCCAATCAACTCTCCCACCTTTTAACCCTTTCTCCTCCCCAACCCATTGAACTCCCATTAATATCAACCTAACACCCCCTGAAGATGTCCCAGGACAACATGGCTTGTGCCAAGCCTCATATATGCTTTCTTCGTGGAGCTACATACCTCAATAGAGTCTTCAGTAATTTAAAGTAAAGGGACTCTGTGTGTGTGTGTGTGTGTGTGTGTGTGTGTGTGTGTGTGTGTGTGTGTGTGTGTGTGTGTGTGTGTATATATATATATATATATATATATATATATATGTGTGTGTGTGTGTGTGTGTGTGTGTGTGCGCGTTAGTGTGTTTACACACATTGTAAACCAGTTACTCACTTTTTTCCAATGCAGTATATCTTTAGAGTAAGCATACTTTGTTACCAGGGTGTAGAGGTATTTGGTGTCACATCTACCATGGCCAAAATATAAATAATTAACATTTTTTAAACATATATATGTTACGTTTTCAGTATTAGTCTGTTTATGCTTTTTTTCAAAATTATGATATATTTGCAGGTATATGACAATTCCATATTATGATCTTTTAATAATTCAATGTCCTAGGTTTCATTTTATATATGGCTGACATTCATTTAGTTGGAAACACAAATGATCAACACATAAGTGATTGGCAAGAATAACAACACAAGTGGTTGTGTGTGAAACGAATTGTTTTTGTGAAGAAATTTTCATCATAAAATGTACACTTATTTTTCTAACAATAACTGTGAAGTATAATGTTTGTTAATGTTAATACAATTTGATTACTTTTGTATAAATGTAAATTTGCCTATGTCACAAGTGATAATTCAATGAAAGTGTTTAAAATAAAAGATAAATAAATAAATAAATAAATGCTTGTTAAGACTGGGGATGACATACGTCTGTGAATGAATACTGCTTGCCTATAAAATAAAGGCTTGCCAGTTGCATTATTTCTTATGAAGGAATGGAGGAATATGAATAAAAGTAATGTATTTCGGCTTTTCCCAGCTAGGGTTCGCCACAGTGGAACTCCGGTCCAGTAATGATTGGCAGGGGATTTTTACGGTGCTGAGTTGCCAGCCCGATGCCCAACCTTCAAAGAAGGCACACCCATTCACACACACACCTACCTGCATGTCTTTAAATGTCACTCGACCATGGGGAGGACATGCAGACTCCACACAGAAGGCACTCCAGCCGAGAATCGAATGGGAGAACCACTTGCTGTGAGATGACAATGCTAACCACTGCAGCATATTAGCAATGGATAAAGGGATAAAAAAATCATCATAAGTAGAATGATAAATTAGTAAACATACACTGAAAGACAAAGAAATTAAAGACTGAAAGATGAGCAAATGACTAAACAGAACTAGTTGCAGACAAAAACAGGTACAGTGGCAAGGGTGAATGCAATAAGTATGGATGCAAGGGATGTTAGTCCGCTGTTTTGTATCATATGGAAGTGTGCATGGATACCATAAGTATGCCACAGGGCAGTAAAAGACATCTCTGGTACACCTGCATAGTTTTACAGTCCATTAGTACCACAAGGAACCTAAATGTTAGAATGAGGGCACTCATTTGCTCATTATACCTCCCAACCCAGGGCGTGATTTTAAACATAACAAAACAAAGTGCTGCTAGGATTCAGATACTGCCCTGCTATGATTTTGAAAGCTTGAGGTTGTTCTATGTTCTTTTGAATTGATTAAAGGTGTTGATAGGGGAAAGGTTTTTAGTTACATAATGCAAAGGGCTGGGTGTTAAGATTAGGGTTAAGGGCAGCACAAATTAATAAGTTGGGGTAGGAGCAGGATAGCTTAAAACATATCTATTTTTATCTTCTAATACAGCATTCAGAAGATGATATTTATTTGGTAGCTTCTGAATAGAAAACTCCAAAAACAAGAGTCAGTCAATGTAGATTATATCAAACAAATAATAAACAGAATTGCTACAGTCAACGCACCAAAAAACACCAGCAAGACGGCCAGTATAACGTAAAATAGACAAAATAAATGCCTCTGGTGCTGGCTCTACGTACAAAATGTCCAAAAAGCTGTATGTCAGGCAACAAAGTCTATTCAGACCTTACGGAATGTCTAAGCAATGTCTAAGCAAGGAAAAAGCTGTTCAGCACAAACGAAACTTGCCGTAGATGTGAAGTCTGTTCAGACAGGTTTAGCAGGATAAATATCCATTCCTTGATACCATTATTCACAAAGGAGCCATCCAAGTATAAAAAACACAGCTTTATTAGGTCCTCGGTAAGCGCTTTCGCATTTAGCTTTATCAAACCAATGAAACCATAAAGTAAAATCCTGCTTATATACTGTTTCCTTCTTCATACAAGGAGTTTGGGTGGTTAGGCACTGGGGTTAGTTTGAAGAAGCTATGTGCTACCTCCTTATGCAAGGTTAATCTTATCACAAAGACAGGATTAATGTCCTATTGTGCTCTTTTCCTTTCCTCAAGCCCTAAGGCAAATCCCCATAATCAAACAATATCAAATACAGGTAGAATAATAATCCCACTTTATTAGAATTTTTCAGTATAACCAGTTAAAATGAGGAATTCAATAGTTGGCATATAGACTGCTGGAATGTTAAGGGTCTACAAAATGTTGCGAAAAAAAACTTAATTCTCCATCTTTTTTTTAAATCTCAGGCTGGTATCTGTTTCTTACAGGAGACGCACCTACCTAAAGAGGGCTGGGAAAAAACATCCAACAGAAAATGGATCAGGACTATAATAGCCGGGGGTGATAGCTCAAACTCTAAAGGTGTAGCCATTATAATTAAGAAACAATTCCAGGGCGCTATTATGGAATGTAAGTCTGATAAAAATGGTAGATGGTGTTATTTTACCTCTGTATTACCAGACTCTACCAAACCTGTTTTATTTTTAAATATATATGGTCCATGTACCCTACAACATCTCTTTTTCCTAGAAATTTATAATATCCTTAGCTCATTCCCAAATCACCTTTTGATAATCGCAGGTGACTGGAATGCAGTGTTAAATCCCAAATTAGATCGTACCAGCAACTCTCCCTCATATAACTTTCAAGCTTCTATTGCCCTTGAGGAACTAATGTCTGACTTTAATCTCATGGATACTATTGTTTATAGTTCTGACTCACGTAAGGACAGCTTGTACACTTTTTACTCTAACTGTCACAAATCATGGTCACGTCTAGACTTTTTCTTAATCTCTAAATTTTTCTCCAAATTCAAGAACACACTAAGATGTGAGCCTAGGCTACTATCTGACCATGCAAAAATCTCTCTTATGATTTCTTTCGCATATTCTGCAACTCCATATGAACTGGTCCTTTAACAATAATTTACTAAAATACAAAGAGATCCTAGAGAGAATAAATCGTCACTGTCTGAATTATATGCTAACCTTAACAAATCTCAAATAGCGTTTGATATACAATGGGCGGCTTGTAAAGCTGAATTAAGAGGTTATTTGATCAGCAAAACCACTTTCTTCAACAAGCTGAATAAAGAAAAGAAACTAGTCTAGTTCTAAAACTAGCCTCTTTGGAGAGAACTAAAATCACATCCCGACCCCAAATTAGAGAAATTAATCAATTCGACACATAAAGAACTATGTGAGCTACACCTACATAACTATTCATTACATGAACAAAACAGATAGCGACTTATTCTGAATGGGCACAAATCCCATCTAGAACCCTATCTAGAATACTCAAAAATAATAGTGGCACCCCGACGATCTCCATTTTGCAATACAGAGGGGTGCTATATAAATCAGACTCTGAGATAATTAATCTTTTCTATGACATTTATTCAGATATTTATAGCAAGAATAGGCACACTTCCTCCAATGTGCAGAGGGAATCATTTCTCAACTCCATTTCCTTCCCATCTCTGAATCAGGATCAAACAACCCTCTTATCAGCTCCACTTAATATTCAAGAGATTCAAAGTGCCATCAATAAACTTAAAGAGGAAATCTCCTGGTCCAGATGGCTTCACTACTAATTTTTCAAATCATTTAGTCCAAAAATAGCCCCTATTCTTCTTGAAGTCTTTAACTACATTATAAAAAATGGTATCTCTGACATACACTGGAACAACTCTAAAACAATTCTTTTACTTAAAAACAACAAAGAAAAAAACGATCCGCATAACTACAGACCTATTTCGCTTATAAATGTTGATATTAAAATTTTTTCTACTATCTTAGCCAATAGACTCAAACAGATAATGCCACATTTAATATCATCTGATCAAGCTGGGTTTATGTCTAGAAGACATACATGGGATAATACACTAACTTTGGATTCTCTTATTCAGTTTACTAAACAGGAGAAAAACCCGCTGTATGCCTTGACTCTGGACGCGTCGAAAGCATTCGACAGGGTAGACTGGGACTTTCTGTTCACCACGTTATCGCATTTTACTATACCAAAAATTTTTTCAGATATGATCAGAATTCTCTATTCAAACTCATCCACCTATTTATATATAAACAAAAAAAGATCTAATTCAATTAAGATTACCAATGGTACAAGACAAGGCTGTCCACTTTCTCCCTTTCTCTTCAATCTTTTATCGAACCATTTTTCTATATATTACTCAAAATACATATCACACCATACCTAAAATTCTCAACACACAAGTAGCTCTATCAGCCTTCGCTGATGACTTAAACCTTTACTTCAAATTTCCTAACACAGACCTGCCAAAAATTTTAAAAGCAATTACTATTTTTTCTGAAGCCTCAAGTTACCAAGTCAACAACAAAAGTCACACATTTTCCCAATAAATCCTGAGGCTCATAAACCTTTCTTTTCCCTGAATCTCCTTTAATATCTCATACAATCTTAAATACTTAGGCATTAATTTTGAACACAACCAAGCTTCCTCGCTTCAAAATAATCTGCTTAAATCATGGTCCATCATTTGTCAGGACCTTCAAAGATGGAAATTACTAAATCTATCATTTCTTTCTAAAGTAGCTATTGTGAAAATGAATATCTTGCCTAGACTCCTGTATCAATTTAGCTCAATCAATATTATTTTATCAAACAATCTTTTCTCACAGTTTGAAAAAACCCTGGCCAAATTTCTTTGGTTTCCAAAAAACGTTAGGATCTCTTTTTCCAAATTATGCCTTCCTAAAGAGAAAGGCGGGATGGGCCTTCAAACCTTCATCTTTATTACATAATTATTTGTTCCAATAAACTATGGTCCGTTGCAAACATGAATAGAAAACCTCAAACTCACTATCCAGCTTGGTTGAAGATATGGCATGGTCATATTCTCTCTAATAAAATCAATCCTAAGTCTATTCCCTTTCTATCTCCCGTCTCTTTGAAAAGTTCAAGAATATCACCCATATTGAAATTTCAAATTAAATCTTTTCAGAAATTGATTAAGGACATTAATCTTCATCCTATTCTTCCTTTTCTTCAACCAATACATCTTAATCCTAACCTAAGGATCAACAACAAGATGATAGATCTTGAGGAATTCCCTCTCATTAAAGGCCTTACAGTGTGGGATATCCTTAAACATAAAAACTTGTCTCTTGCTGAGCTACGTTTAATTCTGAAAGTTAACAACAAATACACGGTTATGCTCCGTCAACTTAGGGAACTTATCTCTTCACAAACCAATAAGATATTCCCTGATACACTACTAATCGACAAATTAAAACTAATCATTAATACAATGGCTAATGACAACAAAACAACATCCTCGTCATACAAGTTATTACACCCTCTACTTTACAAAGGGAACTGTCTATTCTCCAAATACTGGGATGAGCAAAACTCTCCTATTACAGAAGACCAAAAATTACTAGCTATAAAAACCACTATAGAACTCTCCCTTTAAAAAACTCTTATATACGCAATTGATGTTGAATAACAACTCTTACTATACCCCCGTAAGAATTAATAAATTTAATTCCAATAGCTCGCCTTTCTGTTCGTGCTGCCCTGGTGTGAGAGCTGACTTACTGCATATTATGTGGCACTGCAAGAATTCCCATAAACTATGGTGTTCTCTCAAAGTGCGTCTCAAAAAAATGGGTTACTATAGCTCCACTCTCTCATGGGATACGGCTATACTAAATATACCTCCCCCGGGCCTGCCTAAACTTAATCTTCACATTTTAATTACGATGTGTTCCCTCATAAAACTCTACATCACATATAACTGGTTAGATCGGACCAAATTGTGCTGGCGGGGATTCAAAGACATGGCCACCAAATATATCTCGGCTCAGAAATTCATCATAAATGGACCTAAGAAGAGAGTCTATTACAGTAAACTTTGGAAAAGCCTATTTGAAATAATCTTGTGCGACTAAACTCTGGCTTCCCTACAAACCTTCCCCTATACTCTCTTTCTTTATTTATGGGGTCACTCTCTTCTCTTGCAAAGTACTAGTAGGGCTGTTAATAGGTAGTCTTAATGTACTGACAATGTTTGTTCTTTTTTTTTTTAGTACTGGTAGCACTGTATATATTGTTCCTTTTGGGTTTTTGTTGTTAATTTGTTTACTATGCATAATTCAAGAGGCTGCAGTCTTCTTCTTTATTCATGTTAAATATGTTCTTATGTTCATCTCTCTTTGTATCAAGGTCACAAGCATCCATGTATGTAATTGCTGCGCATATTCATTGCTTGTACTTTTATGTATGTGCATGGTTTTGTTTACTCACCTTTTTCAAAAATAAAAAATTATTTTGGGAAAAAAAAAAAAAAAAAAAAATCCTGCTTATATACAGTCAGGTGGGTTAATTAATCAGCTTAATAAAACAATTATTTAATTACATGACATTTATCTTAAAGTTACAAAAACAGTAAAATCTACATCATACTAAAAACTTCATCTTATACACATAATTAAAACACATGAATAGGATGCTTAATAAAAAATATACCTAATATAATTTTGAATCAATGAACAAACATAACTAAATAAAACTGTGTAATGTATGATAAAAATCTAATACAATGTCTCCTGCTTCTTCATATAGGCTTGAAGGGAACTCTATGTGAAATAATATGTGAATGTGTAATAAGGATCAAATACGATGTCTCCTGCTTTTTAATACAGGCTTTATGGGAACTCTATCATTCAGCCCTGGGGGAACATGTGCTTGCGTTTTAATAATCCATTGTGTTTCAACTGATTCAGTTATATTCTTAATATCTCCCCCTCTGATAGATGGCTCAAGCACTTGTAATGCAGTGAAAGAAAAAACATGTCTATCATCTGTTCCCTGTATATGTTTAGATAATGCATTTACTTCAGATTTAATGCGTATCTGGTATAGATGTTCCCATATGCGTTGTTTAAACATACATAATGCAAAGGGCTGGGTGTTAAGATTAGGGTTAAGGGCAGCACAAATTAATAAGTTGGGGTAGGAGCAGGATAGCTTAAAACATATCTATTTTTATCTTCTAATACAGCATTCAGAAGATGATATTTATTTGGTAGCTTCTGAATAGAAAACTCCAAAAACAAGAGTCAGTCAATGTAGATTATAGCTGTAAAATGCAATACTATATGCTACATTTCATGTGAGTAATTTGTAAAAACCTCCACTATCTGACCACATGATTGTCAGAGAGAAAGATGGTAATTTGCTAGAGGGAAATATAGAACATTCTCAACCAACAAACTCTAAAAGCATCCTTGGAGAAAATATTTGTGTAAATTCCAAAAGGGAATACAAGACTGGTCAACATTATCATAAAAACACTTACCACAATAAGTGAGTTAGATGAGGTTCTGAGTGAACAGTGCAATGCCATTTCAGACTTTCAGCTGGAAAAAAAAGTCTCTGAAGGAACAGTCTGCCAATTTAGAAGTAAGATCTGACCTGTTGCAGGTGGGACACATTTATCAGGACACTGTTGTAGGAAGAAAGTTTGTATTACTGCAATTTTGAAGATCATGGAAAAACAAAACTTATTACAATTATGACAGAAGTGTGTCAAGAGAATGGACTGTGCGAAAATCAAAGATAAAGACAGCACACAGATTATTTTGCCTCGGCCTGATGCTAACAGCTTTGCAGTCACAACTATTGCTGGTATCCTTTTAAGCAGAAAGACCTGATTATTCAAACTCAGAAGACGTCATTGGCTACTTCATGGAAATGCAAACTGAAAAAGTTTAAGTTTTGGCTGCTACATCTTCATTTATTCAAATTTGCATACCTAGTGTCACCTTGCATCTCCCTACTGACCGTTTCTATAATGCTATTATTGATAGGCATTCTGCTATTACACTGACCATTAATCCACATCACTGTTTTCCAGTCACATAATCATATGCAGTGCAAGCCTCATTTTTGTGCAGTTACTGCAGTTTTTCATGACTGTGAAGACCAGTTATGAAGCATTACCCCAGACATGACTAAACTATGTCAGAAGTCCTTCATACATAATCATGTTTGGGTCATGTTAGCTTCAATGCACTAGTTGTTGGGGTCACATTATGCTTTTTTCTGAATATTCCATATGCTTGTCATTTCTTTAATAAACTTATGTGAATGACATCTATTCTACTGTCTGATCAGTGCAGTTTCAGTGAGTTGTTCTTTTGTCTTTTGACTAGTTGCAGTTGGTCAAATCCACATGCACTTGTCAGGAGCGGCCTTAAGTCAACTGATGCTCTAGGCAAAAGGGCTCCACTGAGCCCCCCCCACACCACCCGGTGCCCCCATCCTGGTCTACCTACACCAAATAAACACAGAAAAAGTGCCCCTACTAGAGCGGCGCCCTAGACGGCCGCCTAGTTGGCCTATGCCTAAAGCCGGCTATGGCACTTGTACTTTGTACTTTGCAGCACTGGTGTGCACTGCAGCCTTTTTTTTTTTTTTTTTTTTTAACTTTCCTCTGTTATGTGGCTATAGAGTTTTATGCATGCATATATCTATAGCTATAACTATATTTCTAGGTTTGCTATCACCATTTCAAAGGCTCCTTTACAAACAACATGTGGCCAAAAGTGCGTTTTCAAAGTTTCACAATGCCGGACTGGAATAATACAAAATAATAATGAAAGTAAAGCTCAATTCGTTATTGTGAATGATTGCATGTTAGCATTGTGAATGGAGATTGGGGAATTTACCCTTTTCCTCATTGTAGTGTGATCTCAGAGCTAACATATATCATTTGCAGGAGGTGTGGGGGATGTTGTGGGTGCAGGGGGCATGCCCCCCTGCTAAAACGTAAAAGGGCATGTGGACTTTAAAAACTGGAAGTCTGGTGTGTCAAATGTCAGTCGTCATGTTTCTGACATTCAACATTTACTCTAGATGTTTTTTTTGTTTTCAAAATTGTAGTTCAGTCTTGCTTAAACATTGTTTTTATATCTATATATATATATATATATATATATATATATATATATATATATATATATATATGTATATATAGTAGTCTGGAAACAAGATTTACACTTGCCTTGAGCAAAAGAGGCCATGGCTCATTTCTATTGAGGACGGTAAGAGAGTAAGCAAGGAAAGATAAAAAGAGTAGACAGAGCGAGATGTGGGTCTGTCTATTAAGGGCAGAAACACTATGAAAGCACACAGGCAGGGGGCCTATATGGCATTGGAGGCAATGGCCACTCTCGTAGAGAGAAGTACTGAAGAGATAGACATCCTGGAGCCTGTATGGCAGAGTAGAACCAATTTTCATGTACTTCGCTTCAGAATTTATTGACAAAAAGGAATTATAAACTGCAAGACATGATTTTCTTTAGACAAGTGTTTTGAATTGATATGCAACAATTTTTTTTTCATTTCAAATGGGTAGACTCACTGTAAATGATAAATGAATAGCTAGCACACTTGAAATACTGAAATATAAAGTAGAATCTCTCATGGTTAATTATGCTAATATGTATAAGCAAGGGGGCCTATAGGATGTGATCTGTCCAAGTTCCCCCATGTGAGAGGTGCAAGCAACTTGTCCCCTTCCAAAATGTTTTATTTTTTTGCTTTTGATTAGTTTCAAGTTATTTTCACTGTTAAAATGTTTCAAATGTAACTGATATTGCAATGATTTAAATTAACAGAGGTAAACCTTAAATAACTTTGAAATGGAATACAGTGGCAGGGTATTGTAATGTAAGCACAAAAGTTCCTAAAAACAGTCGGTACAATTTTTACATATACCATATATTTTTTGACAAATGGGTATAAAAAATCAGTTAGCCATGTTTTGTGCTTGCTTTTTTTTCACAAACACACAATTGTCTGATGAAATAATGAAACAAACTTATAAAATTCTTTCCACAATAAAATCAGGTCAGATGAATGGAGCAATGGAATGAATGCAACAGCTGGATCCCCACAAAGCTTCATTACCAAGAGAATCCAAGTTATAAATGGATTGCCTTAAAGCCTTATCTCTATACTTGTCTCCTACAGGTTACTGAGGGCTGACCTATGCCTTGCATACAAGTCATTCTCGGATCCATCTCTGATGGACCTTTTGCACATCTGAAAAATGAGCAGCATCAGAGCCACTAGATCCAAGGATTCAAATTATGCTTGGGACATAAATAAGACATGTTGGCAAGACAGATATGTGTCTCAGTGGATCCCCATGCTCTGGAATAGGCTCCCCATCCATGTGAAGCAGAATCCATCCTTAATCCAATTTAAGCATACAGTATCACCATGCACAACACTGAATCTATCCACTTACCTGTCCCTTACTCTAACCCTAACCTGGTAGCACTTGTATATTCATACCAGTGGCTATAACACAACTTTGCACATCTCCACAACCACCACTTTCTCATTCAAGCATTAAGTTTTCTGCACACTCCTGTTTATCTGCACTATATAAAACTAAATTCAACCATATGTGATTCACACAAATGAGCATTAACTCATTTGTGCATCACCTCTTTTTTTATACCCACAACACATTTGTACTATATGTTTCATGCACCTGCATGCATACATACAGACTCTTAAGAGATCAACTCTAGACTCAAAATGTACATGGTATCAGTAGATAAGTGGGCAATCATATGCTGGCAGAATCATTTTGTTAAAATTTCCATTTTGTGCATGTAAAAAGTTAAATGAAGAGAGACTTTGAACCTTTACATACCTTTACATAGAATGCCTAGAATAGCTTTATTATGCATTTCTCTTGTAACTGATTTTCTCAGGGGAGTGCAACACTTAGACCAGAGTTGTATCCTTTATCACCAGTGATTATTTTTAGTTTTCAGTTTTCCTACAGGACAGATCCAGGCCAGTTACCTCTGACTGTGATAAAATTAAAGTGAAAATTATTTCTATTGAAAATTCAGAGGCAGCTAGGCTATTCAAGAAGAAGTGTATGTCAGTATCTCAGCCTACAGATGGTCTGCTGTTACAGAAATGGCTTATCTAAAGCTGCCTCTGTACCCTTCCACCAAATATGCACCACATTATTAACTATGCCAGAATGCTGTGTGGTTACCATGGAAACAGGCTAGCATGAATGATCGTTTAGAGAATTGAGGAGCAGGAGCTTTCTAAGTGAGATGCTGTTTAAAACTGGAACTATTTTATATTTTTCGTGTGTATTTAGGTCTGAAAGCAAACTTCCCACATTAAAAGACATTGCAAGGTTTTCTGTCAACAGATCCTTCTATTCAGCAGAAAACGGAAGGAGTCATGTTTAAATATTTGCTTGTGAAGAGCACTTGTGATGTTTCTACAGCGCAGGACATGAAAAATGGAGAAAGAAATTTTGCAGTCTTGACTGTACACGGTCATTTTCAGAGCAGTCAAAATGATTAGAAAGACCCGAAGCCTGCTGATGAAACAAAATGAACTCAGCATCTTATGTGTAGTAATCAATACCTCATATGCTAAGACTCATTTGCAGGTTTTTCAAATTTCCACCTCCACACTTTTAAGTACCAGGGCAGTAAGTTAGGTCATAGGATTGTTGCAAGTCTCTTGTCTTTTCTCAGTTTGTAAAAGCATCCATTCCCAGCCACTTCCCACATACACTTGCATTTTGTAAGTATGTCCTTCATGATTATCTTGGTCCCAGAAATTTTACAAGCATACCTACAGTTTCCATGTTGCTTCCTTCCCCTCGAAGTATGTTTTTCTCCATATTCTGTTATACTTCTAGTGTCAGAATATTTGCATGAGCAATTTCTTTAAAATGATGTTTGTCTTTTGTGGCACAAGATATTTAATTTTTAAGTTACAATGAAGTG
The DNA here is from genome assembly GCF_019279795.1 of Protopterus annectens. NCBI lineage: Eukaryota > Metazoa > Chordata > Ceratodontiformes > Protopteridae > Protopterus > Protopterus annectens. Next base: position 558,511,739 of record NC_056747.1, read on the forward strand.
CACTTATGTAATGAACAATGAAAGAAGATACACTGCCAAAGTGGTGCATTTAAGTACACAGCACTTGATTATTAGGTGAATGCACATAAAACGTACACATATATGTATAACTATATATATTTATATATATAGTATGACACATTACATATTCTGTATTCTACGACTAACTTGTTTTGCCATGGGTGGTGAAGCCATAAGTCAGGAAGTCAAGTTTCTTAATTTATAGTGGAAGATATCTCATGTATCATATGTTATTATTATATATGATATGAATTAGATGACCACAAATCACATATAATTCTTTAATGTCGTCTTGTATTCATTTGAATTATTGTTTTTTTATTCCTTTCAGTGGCATATTTGTGTAATTTGTGTAGCTAATCAGGCTTGTTTGTGTAATTTTTGTAGCTAATCAGGATTTACTTAGTTTTTGTAGGATTTTAATGAGTGGGCAGTTTTAGGCATGGTTTTTACTCTAGTTCTGAGGTGACTTTTGAATTGTTTCTTAAGACATCAGGCATTATTTTATCAGTATAATGAGAACTGTTTTTTAGTTAAGTGATTTTTTTTATTTAGTTTAATCTTATTTAGTTTATTTATGTAGAATCGATATTTTTGACTGGCTGGCTATGGTTCTATTGTTATTTTAATTCTTTATTTTTTACTACTTTTTATGTTATATCAGATTCACATGGTCTAACCTAAGGGGAATGGCTTGCCTGTGCTATAACCCAAGAGGAATTACAGCGTAGAACTTTGGGCAGAGATGAAAAGACTGTAAAATGTGCTACACACAGTTATTAATCTCAATGGAAGGTGACCCCCAACGTCTCCATGTTGCTGTTTGAAGCCCAGTGGGGGGGGGCACAGAAATTCCATACTGAGTATTTGAGAAACCACATATCGGAAGTTAAAATGTATGAAAGGGAGTTTATTTGCTTACAGCAAGATTACATGCTTTACCAAAAAGAGTATAAAAATTACAGTTAGTGATATGGACACTTACTGACTCCTTCTAGGGTTGGGGGTTAGTAAGGGGTGGTGGGTTGATATAATGGTTATGGCATTTACTTCACAGATTGGCTATGCTTTAAAACGCCTGCAAAGGCAGCTAGCCAGGCATTTAGCTATGAGCATACTATGCAAGATATCTGCATTGCTTTTTACCATTTGAGAACAAATGTACGCTGTATATGCCCGAGAATGATAATATCTGGATCTGTAGGATGCTGACTGAGCAAATGTATGCTACATATAGGTTCATAGCTAGGTACTAGGCTATCTGCCCGAAGGCATTTATAAGCCTAACCAGAATGTGTTGGCTTTCGCTGCCCCCTTAGATTGGTTCCCTGTGCCTCTGTCCAGCAGAGCCATTGAAGTGATCCCCAGGGTAAACTTTCTGTTTTCCATCCACTCATCAAGGTTTCTTTTGAAGAGGGTTAGCGAGGAGCTCTGCCTAATGTAGATTGGAATCTTGTTTCAGAGCATGGGAAGTCTCTGAGACAGGAATCTATCCCTCCAGAACGTCCTATTTATTGTTGTGGTGAGGTTTAGATCCCTGGAACGTGTGGCTCAAGGAGATATGGTTTTCTTTAGGTGGAGCATGTCCATCAATTCTGGGTTGGACATGGCCTTGTATGTCAGGCAGAGATCACCTCTGAGTAGGCGGTATGCAACCGAGTACAGCTGGAGTTTCTTCAGTCTAGCTGCATAGGGCATCTGCTTGAGGCCAGTGATCCTCTTGGTGATGTACTTCTGTGGTCTTTCCAGTTGTTGCAGGTGTCTTGTAAGGTACATCTCAAATGGGGCATTGTACTCTATGATGGGTCTGATGAGTGATGCATAGATGGGCCCAATGACCTCTTTCGATCTGGCTGCAAACCCTTTTGTGATTAGGTGGGCTGCATAGAAGGATTTTCTAACCACATTGGCAAGGTGATTATTAAAGGAGAGGTTACTATCTACTTGGGACCCCAGATCCCTTATTGCGTCTTCTGTATTTAGGGGGCTACCACCTATGTGGTAGTGTGTGGGTACTTTGTTTTTTCCAAAGGGGATGACTATGCACTTTTTGGCATTTAGCTTGAGGCCATGGTTTTGACACCAGGTATCTGTCTCAGTGAGACCCTTTTGGAGGGTGTCTGTGTCACCCGGAGAGTCAATTATAGCCCCTAGTTTGCAGTCATCAGTGACCTTGGTCAGCCATAGTCCTCCTGTGCTTGCCTGTACCTCTGAGAAGTATATGCCGAACAGGAGGGGTCCTAGGACTAAGCCCTGGGGAACACCACTTGTAACCGGTTTAGAGTCAGACCTAGCTCCAGCAACTCTTACCATGTGGGTTCTGTCCATGAGCCAGTTGGCAGCCCATCTCATGATGTAGGGGTTTATGATCAGGCTAGTGAGCTTGTCTATAATACCTGAGTGGGGAATGGTGTTGAAGGCCTTTGCGAGGTCTAGGTAAGCTGTGTGGACCACCTTTCCCTCATCTATAGTCTTGGTAACTGTCTCAAAGAAGTCCACCAGGTTTAGGAAGCAATATCTGCCCTTAACAAAGCCGAACTGGGTAGGGTCCAGTGTTTGGAGGTTTCCAATGTCTCTGTTAATGAGATCTATGATGATGCGCTCCATAGCTTTGCAGACCAAGCTAGTCAGGCTTATAGGGTGATAGTTCCCGGGGTCCGTTGTGGCTCCACCTTTGTGGAGTGGAATGACCTTTGCTGTGCATCACTCTGTGGGCATGTAGCCTGTGGAGAGGCTGAGTTTAAACAGTGTGTTTAGGTGAGGGGTTAGTTCATCTTTGAGCTTGTGTAGGACGCAGCCTGGGACACAGTCTAGTCCCACTGATGCTGTGTTTTTGGCTTTGGAGAGGACTGTTTTAACCTCAGTGTCTGTGATTTCAGGAGCACTACATTCTTCTGATATAGTTATGGGCCCTTTTGGGGGTGAGTGGGGGGGGGTGACGTTTGCACTGAACCTATCTGCCAGGATGTTGGCTAGATCGGTTGGTTCAGTGTATTTTGTGCCATTCTGCACTAACTCCAGCAGATCTGAGAATTGCCACTTAGATTCTTGACATAGCTAAAGAATGCCTTGTGGTTATCTTTGGAGTCCATGGCAATTTTTCTTTCGAAGCTAGCCATGGATGGTTTCTTGCTGATACTGATCAGGGATATCTTCCCTTCTTGGGATTTTACTCTTTTCTGTACTAGGTTCCTCCTTCTATTGTATAGTTTGTTTATGGCAGGGGTTCACCAGACTGGTTTCCTTTTCTTGGAGGAGTGAGTCTTGGTTTAGTTTGGGATAGCATGATCCATGCATTCTTGTAGTTGCCCGTAGAGTGCATTAGTAAAGGATTTTGCAGCTTGGACAGCATTATCTTTTAGCATGGGGGCTTTGAAACTTCCCACCTTGGTCTTAAGTAACGTGAAGTTTGCTTTTGAAAAGTCTTTCAAAGTGGTTTCTTTGACTGGGGGTGGGGGCGGAATGTGGATATCCAGAGTGATTAGTTTATGGTCAGATCTAACCAGCGAGGAGTTGTCCTCCGGTGTGGAACACCGGTCTTCCATGTTGGTGATGACCAGGTCCTCTTGTGGGGGTGTTGCCCAGTTGATCCACAGCATTTGAGTTTATAAATTTTAGGAAATGTAGGGCAAGGGAGTTTGTACTTGAGTAGGTCTCCCAGTTAATGTTTGGGTAATTGAAATCACCCAATATCAGGGTGTTTGGTGGGACTTTTATGTTTCCCAGTGTTTCCAGGAATGCAGAGTGGGGGTCCTGGGACATGGTGGGTGATCTGTAGCAAGCTATAATTTGAATAGCAGTTTTGCCCGTTGTTAGTTGCATGTGGATGATCTCTGAAGCATCGTGCTGTGCCACTAACCTGGAGGTGTGGGTATCCTTGATGAATATGGATACTCCCCCGCCTTTTGTATTTCAGTCCAGGTTTTGTGGCCGAAATGTATGGTATGAGTTGTAGCCTGGTAGTGCTGGGGTACTGTCTGGACCCTTAAACCAGGTTTCTGTTACTGTACATATATCGATTTTCTCCATACTGAAGAGTGCCTCGAGTGCATGCATTTTGAGGTTTAGACTTCTAGCATTGAGTAGCATTACCCTCAGTTTTTTGTTACTTGTGCTATTTATGGCAGTGGGTTTGTCTTTTGAGCCTTGCCTATAAAAGGTGCTATGGGGGGTGGCAAGAACCTTGGCCAGTATTCGAAAGCCTAAGGGTGACAGGTGCAAGCCGTCTCTAGCGAAGCAGCTTGGCTTGTCGAGCATGTCATCCCAGGCTGACAGACACTGGATCCCTTTGAATGACACCAGAAGCTTAGCCAATTGTTGAAATTGATAATTTTTTCTCTATATTGTGGTATCATTTTTGATGAGGGCAGGATGCTACTCAGGGTCAGGGTCATACCGGCCTGGGCTATGTGATCAGACAGCTCCTCCATGTCTCTTTTCATGTAGTCCAGGGAGGTACGGCTCAGGTCATTCACACCAACATGGACAATGACAGAGTCATATTTGTACTTGTTCTGGAGTGACCTGAGTGCTTATGTTATGTGGCAAATCCTGGCACCCGACAGGCAGCTAACAGTAATGTTCTCCTTGTTCAGCCTAGTGAGTGGGACGTCAGTGTGCCTGACTATAGAGTCACCTTGGGTATGTTATTTTGCCTAAAGGAGTACCGCACCCACAGACTCAAAAAACATGTTTAAAACATCATGGCATGGTGTTTCCTACACTTTAACAGCACTCTGGGATAATTTACAGGATTTTAAATATTTTTATATGTAATTCCAGACTCTAACCAACTGGAGGCTGGCATATTGACGTGGTTTGGATAAATCAGGTTGCCATCCAGTATCCCAGAAATCATTGTTTGGCTCAAAAATGTTACATCATGCAGGCCTATGTTTGCCTAAAGTTCCTGTCATTTCATAGATGTTGCATGCGTACAAAGTACTGAGTAAACTAGAACAATGTAAGTAACATTCCCTGCTGCTGGATGACTACTTAAAACAAAAACAGTGCAAATGCCACAGAACACACTCAAAGTGCTGTTTACTGCTGCCTTTTTTCCTAATTTAGTTTAAATGGCACTAATTTTTGAGACAATGAATTCCAGTCCATTTACTTCTCCCCTCCCCCACAACACGTAGCTTCCCTAGCTGTCAATGTCCCGAGGGTAATTTGACCTGGTAATTCCATTGATTGGCAGATCTCAGCAGGGTGCTTGACTCATGTAATTTAATCTTTGCTCTAGCATTTCCTTTGTTAGAGGGGACATTTTTTGCTGCACTATAGCCATGGCCTTACTTGACTGCAATCTCATCCAGTAAGGTCTTGCACCAAGGAGCTAAAGAATAAAACATTTATACTATTAACCAGTTTAGATTTTTATTAATTTAAGTATTAAGGTATCACTTCATGCTTCCACCTTGTTAAAAAATGAGATTTACATGTGCAAAGTGTGTTGGTATGCAGTGTTTGCCTTCATATGTTTTTACTCCACTGGTTGGTTTGCAAAAAAAAACCTTTTGCAGTGTCCCTGGATTTGTCTTTGTACATACAAACCACATTGCTATATTTTCCCCTTCCTTTTTCTTGTGTCCAGAAGTCACTTATAACAAAGTAAATGTTTTTATTGATTTTTTTTTAAATAAAGGACATCAAGGTTAACTTACCTTGAATCAGATAATGGATGCCACTGCAAAGAATCACTGTTGAAATATTTGTGCATGGACAAAATCCCTTACTAAATCTATTCGCCAGCCTCCAGTTCAATTTGTGCTATGGCTTTAATATAATGGTGTATTTGCTCATGCCTTCCAAATATCTCCACCATTACATACCAGTTTTGCAGTGTAGTAACCACCAGACATGCCCATACACCTTTAGCCATCAATATGCAGCTACTCCTGTTCATGTGAGTATGTGAATTCATTTTCAGACTTAAGGTGTGGAAGCTGCACTGAATAAGTCTAGGTGCTTGTTCAGGTTTCACATGGTGCTTGCTTAGAGCTACTCTCATGTTAAGCCACTATGAATATGTTGCACTGCCATCTCTGATATGAGGGTAATATTTTAATCTTTCTATTCCCGCACTGCATACTAGCAGTATCTGGTGCAAATACAACAGAGAAGTATGCAAGTGATACACCACCTAAGCATCATTTGCCATGCAGAATGTACAAGTATGCATACCAAATTTCTGTGTTTCCAAACATCGGTGTTACTACACTACTACTGAATAAAATGAACAGCACTCAGGCTGGGGGAAGGACAAGGGAGCCATGACATCACAGAATGGATGGGTCTTATTATTTTAGTTAGAATCTGATGATGACTGTGGAGATGTCACTTTGGGGGGGGGAACTGATTAAAAAAAAAAAGTACCTGCACTGCCTGGCCTCGATGATGTCAGTAATTGGGCGACTCCAGCAAGCTTTATTCAAATGTGAGAGAATCATTTTGTAAGTGAAACCATCACCATTCAAGGGGAATTATAAAAACTGTAAATGATTTATTGTTGTTGCTGTACAAAGGACAATGCAAATAGGGAGGAAAAGGACCGTGAAGTTGAGGAATATATTAGAGAAACCTGTTGTACTCCTTTAAGGGCTGTGATTGTTTGGCACCCTGGTTTTGTGAAGTATGTGTTTCATGGTTTGTGTTGGGGGGTGGAGATTGATTGGATGTCTGCTTTGGAGGTCTCTGTTGCTTTTGCAGATTTGTATTTAGAGCCTCCGAGTATGTTGTTGTGTATTTATGTGTGTTTTTTGCCGGTGCTGGTTTCATAGGTCTATGTGAGACTGGTGGTGTGATGCAAGTAATTCCCTTCTCCTCTTGACTGCCTGGTCCAGTCTTTGGTTGAGAGAGCTTAGCCTCCAGTTTGGCTGTAAAGTGCATCTCTTGCATGTAATAGTGTTTGGTGGAAGGAGGAAAGGGTTGTTTGTGTACATGAGGCAATTGTAACAATACCTCAAAATGCCCAGATTCACCAATTGGACCAGAAAGTACACCTGAAACTGCCCTTTGGACATGCCTAGATAGGTACAGTGAACTGTTTTACTGATTGGCTGGTAAGTTCGAACAGAGACCCTTGTCCATCTCTACTTTATAGGGGGTCTATATATATATATATATATATATATATATATATATATATATATATATATATATATATAGTCTAGTGCTAAGGTTTATTAGTGCTTGCTATGAGTTTTGAGCAAGTGCCGGTATGAAAAGTGAATTGTTTGAGTGCTTAAGTTGAATGTTTGTCTAGTTCCAAGGGAAAAATCGAAGAGTACACTTTGTGGAGCCGGGAATAGTTATACCCTAGCTAACCGGCGCTGCCCGGCGCAGAAAACCGCTCAAATGCGGCTTTTATAGCAGGGAAATGAAAGAGATAGAAATTAGCCCAAAATGGCCAATAAACTATTAATTTCTGGGCTGAAACCACTCCTCCAGGGACAGATAGGCTGCTCAAAGCTCCCTCTCTCACAGTGAACAGAGAAACTTCCTTCTATCCAAGTAAGGTATGGGCAAACACATTGGGTATGCTCTAGTATGATAATATCTGGAGCTGTAAGATGCTGACTGAGCAAATGTACACTACATATGCTCTAATATGATAATATCTAAAGCCATAGGATATTGACTGAGCAAATGTACGCTACATATGCTCTAGCATGATAATATCTGGAGCCGTAGGATGTTGACTGAGCAAATGTATGCTACATATGCTCTAGTATGATAATATCTGGAGCTGTAGGATGTTGACTGAGGAGCAGTAGTGCCACCCTTAGCTAGTTAGTGATTATTTAGTAAACAGAATAAAATCTACCATTTTTAAGTTATTGGCTTACTACAAATGTTTGTGTCCCAGGGAAGAAACTGTTCATTATGGGCATGTGCAGCAATGTATTTCCTGCAGCATTAGGTTATGTACACATTTTGCAGCTCTGAGTATTGTTCAGTTATACAATACTGAACAATCAATTAAACTAAATTTGTATTAATAACTCAGTGTGAAAGGAAAACACTAACTATTGTTTCCCCCAGAGCAGTTTTTTCTCCTTTTGACTAGGAAACCACCATAATGTTGATTTTTTTTAAACACACAAGCATACAAAGCAGAACAATTATGTGCCTAACTGTTCAGAGACACCTTATTAGTCTAGAGGCAGTGACAACCGTAAGGAATACAGGGGTTCTGGGTTCAATGGCCAGACAAGAGTCAACATTCAAAATAAGAGCACATGCAAATATTATGATTCTTTAAGTGATAACATTTAGAGTGATAGTTTACTGTAAGGTTGGCAGTTTGCTACAATGTACTTAGGTTATTTGCTAAGGACACACACCCAGCCTTCAATGAAGTGACACTCATTGCATGTAGCACAATTCTCTTAAACAATAAAACTGTTTTTGTTATTTATGCAGCCATTTTGAATCAAAGCTTAAATGCAGAAGTTGGCCCAGTTCAATGGTGGAGACAGGTGAAGCACTTTGACCTAGATGATCCAAGTTCAGTTCATGTAGCGGCTTGGTTTCCAGAGGAGCTGGGTGAGGGTGAATTGAAGTGAGCATTCACAGCAGTTTCTCCCATCCTGTAGAATAAAAAGCAGATAAGCCTGTTGCTGTACTGAAACCCAGAAAAGGCATGGAAGGCCCAGCATGAGGCCATATATCAGCAGCAACAGGACCATGACAAGGACTTTTTTTTACCATGAAGCGCACTTTGTAGTGTTGGCCAGGTATATGTTGTAGTGTGCATGAATGTCAATAAAATAGAACATCGAGTTACAGCTAGAATATGCTATCACACCCTTCTGTCTATGTTTGCAGAACAGTAAAAAAGAGCATATGTGAGTATAGCAAAAACAGTGTAGAGGTTAGTGGAGACGACAAAAAGCTGGAGATGTATCCAGAATGTTTGGAGACACTGAAATCACATGACCTTTATGAGGCAGCTTAGCCATATCCTGGTAGGAGTTCTACAGCCTAGGTTGCTAAAGGACCTGGCAAGACATTGTCTTTTCTGAGGAGGTAAAAAAGATTCTAGAAAATGCCCCAGTTATAGTGTATTCTAAAGGAAAAAAACATTAAGACTATGTTAGAATTGCACACTAGTGGTATAAAATCTATGCTGACTAATGGTTCTTTGTGTAAATGTGTATCCTGCAAAATGTGAAGATATATACATGAGGGTTCATACTTTGCAGTTAAAAATCTTAACAGAACTATCCCATGTCAAGGGAGAAGCAACTGCAACACTACACACACAACATACTTGGCTACCTGCAGCTTTTGTGATGCCTTTTACATGGAGAAAACTGTCAGAAAACTTAAGGATAGGATCCGTAAACACATTTATGACATAAAAAAAGGAAAGCCACCAATGCCTTATTTAAACATACTCTGGATTGCCCAAAATAAAAAAAAATCCTGTTTTTCATTATAGACACAATAATTATGACAAACTTTAGTAGGGACTTAGACACACAACTTGAGTTCAAAGAACTAACTTGGCAACTCAGACTTAATGCAGCTGCTGCTTCAGGCATTAATGATGCAGTTTCTCTTTCTAGCTTTTTTACTTCAGTTTTAACACATTTTTCATTTTACAACTGTGCATGCAATTGATTTAGCTGTATTTCATTATTTAGTCTATGTAACACAACTAGATGTTTCAGGTCTAGTTCATTAAGAAATAGCACTTGGTAGCTGAGTGACATCATAACTTATTCCTCTAATTCAAATTTGATTGGATACTTGTTTGTATTTAGATGTTTTTTTTTAATGGCAGACTAACTGTGATGAAATCTTCATGTTTGTAAGATGAATGTCCTCAGTCTGTGGTTTTATTACATTAAAATTCATTGACGTTCGTTGTGGATTGTTCGTTCCACTTTTTGTTTATTTACATCTTGATGAGCCTCTGGCAGCATTCTCCCCCACCACGAGGACTGTGGTAGTCCTGTTGACTAGGATAAGTGACGGTGGCTATCCAGCATAACATATCACCAAGAAATGGGCCTTGGAGAATGAAGCAGGAAAAAACATGAGTGTCATGATTGACATTCATTTGCATCACTTTGGGTAATGCATAAAGATAGCAAACATAGCTATTAGAATGCTAAGTTACATCATATGGTTTATGGACCTAAGGAAAAAAGAAGCCATCCTCCCTTCTTCACAGCATTGTCAAGCCTTTATTTGAAATATCATTGTCCAGGTCTGGAAGCCTTACCTAAAGAGGGACTTTAATATGTTTGAAGATTTGAATTTGTTAAAAAATGGCAAGGTTTGTATCAATGGTTGTTTATGGCGATCGCTGCTTGACTTACAAAGCCATGTCAGACCCAGCCCTGCTAAGAAATGCTACACCTGAAGAAATCCCAATCCCTCTGCACCACATGCTCCAGAGACCTCAACCTCATTACCACAATCAACAGAACATGCTGAAGGAACAGATTCATCACCCAGAGACTGCCCGTGCTCTGGAATAGGCTTCCTATACGTATCAAGCAGAGCACCTCCCTGGTCTTCTTCAAAAGAAATCTCGATGAGTGGATGGGTAACAGAAAATTCACCCAGGGGATCACTCCAGTGGCTCTATTGGATAGAGGCACTGGGAGCTAATGTCAGGCAGCACGATGCCAGGGCAATTTTGGGCTAGGCTTGTGAAGGCTCCAGGGCCATTAGCCTACTACACACCTATGAATCTGTGAACCTATGTTGAATGCCTATACCATGGCAAGGAGAAGACTTGTGTCCTGACTCAGGAACACCACTGCAAACAAACACCCACTACTACTGACCATTACACAGCAGTAAGGAAACATGTTGCTGCACTCCAGTACCCATATAGTCAGTGGAGTGAAACATCCAGTACTGCACTGCAGTGTACCGAGAGTCAGTGGGATGAAACATCCAGTAATGTACTCCAGTGTACAGAGAGTCAGTGGGATGAAACATCCAGTACTGTACTCCAGTGTACAGAGACTCAGTGGGATCAATTAGCCAGTACTGCACTGCAGTGTACACAGAGTCAGTGGGGTCAATTATCCAGTACTACACTGCAGTGCACAGAGAGTCAGTAGGATGAAACATCCAGTACTGTACTCCAGTGTACAGAGAATCAGTGGGATCAATCACCCAGTACTGTATTCCAGTGTACAGAGAGTCAGTGGGATGAAACATCCAGTACTGTACTCCAGTCTACAGGGAATCAGTGGGATGAAACACCCTGTACTGCACTCCAATGTTCAAGAGTCTAGTTAAGAAACACCCAACACTACACTCCAGTGTACAGAGTCAGTGGTAAGAAACATCCAGCACCAAAGATCACTTTTTTATCTGATTTTAAATGTAATTTAACTGCATGATTAGTGAAGAAATAGTTTAAGCATTTTTATATATGTTAATAATTTTATAGTTAGTATAACTTTTATAAATTGTCTGTTAAGTTTGGTGCCCTTTACGTGCTATCACACAGGGTAGGTAACTCATTTGCCCCATTCTTGATATGGCAGTGATTAAGTGATAAAATCATACTTTTACCAGTTACACAGCTAATCTCCCAACCTACCTATACAAACAACTCTCACACAACCAGCACACTTATTGATTGGGTACTTTTATCCAATCTCTCCAAATACCATAACTCCAAAACCCTACCAAACACCCTGAGAGATCACTCCCCTATAAACGTGCTTAGGTTCACTCCCCACTTCTCAAAACCACCTAGATTTACTACCTGTCACAAACTTTCTAACTTAGATCTAGAAAACTTTAACACCCTCCTCTCTAAAGTAAACTGGAATTTCCTTACCCAACTTCCACTAAATGAAGCAATCCTAGCATTCAACTCCACTTTCCTTAGCATCTTAGACTTATTTGCTTCCCCCTCGCAAAGTCTGTTTTAAGTCCAACGTATCTCCATGGCTGTCAAAAGCCACCCGTATCCTTATGATAACCAGAGACAGATTATGGAAAAACTGTTCACAAACTAAGCTCCCCACAGACTTACAAAAATACAAAGAACTCAGGAATCTGACAAAATAATCAAAGATAAAAAGGACTTTTATAACAACCTCCCACAGCCCTAAGATCCAATCCAAAAAAATCTTGGAACTCTATTAATCTTATATAACATCCCAGTAATCCTAGCTCACCAAATCCATCCCCAGACAAGACACACAAAGAAACTGCCACTCTATTCAATATCTATTTCATCGACTCAATATCAAAACTACTCAACCCTAACCCAAACTGATCCACTACTAACACTCCCAACTTTTCTGAACCTGCTACAAACACTAACTCATCTAATACCTTTTCCCTCAAACATGTACCTACTAGCTATATCAAAACTCTGCTCTCTAAATTAAAATCAAGCTCAGCATCAGCGGACAATATTCGTTCCACTTTCCTTCAGCTAGCAGCTGACTCTCTTGCTCTCCCTGTATCCATTCTAATAAATTGCTCTGTATTTGAATCTAAATTTCCTTCCATCTGGAAACAATTCTACACTCTACCTATACACAAAGGAGGTAACTCCTCTGATATTTCCAATTTTAGACCTATCACTATCCTTTCACCTTTCTCCGAAATACTAGAAAAATGTATTCACAAACAAGTTATGATGTATCTAACACAGGAAAATCTGCTAACACGCACTCAACATGGCTTCAGACCCAAACATAGCACCATTACAGCTCTCAGCACTGACTCACTAGCCATGAACTACCATAAACTTACTTCTTGCATATTCCTGGACCTCTCTAAAGCCTTCGACACTGTTTCACACACTCTTCTGCTGTACAAACTGCATCACCTCAACTTCTCCTCTGATATAATACTGTTGCATGGTTCTCCAGCTACCTCACTGCCAGATCTTAATCTTTGAGATGGCACTCTGCACTCTCCCCTCCTCTCCCTGTCAAAATGGGCGTACCTCAAGGGTCTATCCTAGGGCCCTTACTTTTTAACCTCTTTATCAATGACTTCTATACCTCCTGTCCTCAGTCATCTTTAGTGCAATATGCAGATGACTCTACAGTCATCACCATAGCTAACTCTTTGTCTGAGCTCTTCTCAGCTACTCAGGCATCTTTTAGCTCAGTTGAAACATGGTTCTTCAACAACCAGCTCATCCTTAACCCTAAAAAAACAAAGCTGTTACTCTTCCTACCTAATAAATTAAACAATATAAAACTCTCCTTCTCCATACTGTCCCTTAATAATACTTCCATTCAGGTAGAATCCAGCACCAAACTCTTAGGCGTCACCATTGAAGATCAGCTTAAGTTTAACTTACATGTCAATAACTGTATCAAGAAAATTCATTCAAAACTAGGGCTCCTTTATTGTAACAGGAAATTCCTTACTCTTGAACCCAAGGTAACTCTGTCTCTTACTTACCTGCTACCCAGTCTAATGTACTGCTCACAAATTCTTACAAATCTTAACTCATCTTTTCTGAACAAACTTGAATCTACCTACCACAAGGTAGCTAGATTTGCTGCTCAACAAACCTATAAATCCCATCACTGTCTCTCTCTAAGACACCTAAACTGGCTTGAATTACCCCACCAGCTTCTCCTCTCTCAGCTCCAGATCATTCATTCTTATACAAGCCCTCTACTGCCCTACACTATCCCCTCTAATCTCCCATTATTCTCCATTCAGACCACTCTGAAGCTCTACCCAAGACCTACTACAAATCTACAAACCCACATCTAAATTTGGATGTTATATATACAGTTATTACCCCACTATTGCCTGGAATAAGTTTCCACTAGAAATCAGGGCGCTTACATATCCTAAACAATTTAAGACAGCCACTAAAAAGTACTTCAAAAGTCACTGGTCCTGTCACTGCAATCTCCTTCCCTGAACATCCCCTATTTCCTATACTTTACACTACCTCTTGTCCATTACTGAACCTTCTCCCTAGCTCCCTCTAACCTTCCTTTGACTACCCCTTTAAATGTCTTCTAAAACCTGCACAGCTTTGCCTCAGAGAAGCATTTAATAGTAACTGTCCTGTAACTACATTATGACAAAACTGGGTTTTCTGTAACTACTTACCTAAAAGAAAAAAAAAATTCTGTTTATATAAGTTTTTGCTATACTCCTGACTATTGACACTGTATAACAATGTATAACTACTTATTGCCTTGTAAAAAAATCTGGAATCTTGTTATTTAATTGTTATATAATCCTTATGTATAATGAAAATTATAAAAACTGTTGGAGCTTTTCTCCTTGGGCCTCTGCTGAAAAAGGGCTCTTCAGCTCAGTCGGACAAACCCGGTCAACAAACGTAAAATAAATAAATAAAAATAAATATCCAGAGATATCTTTCAATTTTACAAGAGATATAAATTATTATTACCTGCCAAGATTGCTGTACTAGCTTTTGTTGGGTTGACAAATATTACAAAATATCAAAATATGATAACTTGCTGTGGTTGGGGGCCTCCCTGGATCAGGGTGCCCCTGTAACCTCATGGTTTGCTGGTGCATAAATCCAGCTATGCATATTCCAGTTCCCCCAAATACCATCCCTTCTCTTTTCAAGATGTGAGCAGAGCACCACGGCAGTTGTTCATAGGTTCATAGGTGTGTACTAGGCTAATGGCCCTGGAGTCTTTACAAGCCTAGCCCAAAAACATGTGCAGGCACTGTGTCACCAGATATTAGTTCACAGTGCTCATATCCAGTAGTGCAACTGGAATGATCCCTGAAGTGAACTTTCTGTTACACATCCACTCGTCAAGATTTCTCTTGAAGAGGGCCAGTGAGGTGCTCTGCTTGACATGAATGGGAAGCTTATTCCAGAGTATGGGCAGTCTTTGGGAGATGAACCTGTCCCTCCAGCATGTTTTGTTAATTGTGGTAATGAGGTTGTGATCTTTGGAGCGTGTGGCATGGGGGGGATTGGGATTTCTTTAGGTGTAGCATTTCAAGCAGGGCTTGGTCAGACATGTCTTTGTAAGTCAAGCAGAGACCACCTCTAAGTAGACAATAAGAGACTGAGAACAGCTGAAGTTTCTTGAGTCTGTCCATGTAGGACATGTGTTTAAGGCCTAGGATTTCTTTTTGTGAGGTACTTTTGTGGCCTCTCCAGCTGTTGTAGGTGTCTTGTCATGTACAATCCAAATGGGGTGTTATATTTGATGAGTGGTCTAATGAAGGATGAGTAGAGAGGGATGATGACCTCTTTCTTCCTGGATGTGAAGCCTTTGGTTAGAAGATGTCACGTATAAGGACTTTCTGACCACAGTGGCAATGTGGTGGTCAAAGGTGATGTAGCTGTCGACCTAGGTGCCCAGATCTCTTATGGTCCCTTCAGTGGGCACCCATCAATGTCATAATTTGTGGGAACTGAGATTTTTCCAAAGGGGATGATAACGCATTTTTTGGTGTTAAGCTTCAGGCCATGGTTCTGACACCAGTCATTGATCTCAGAGAGGCCATTTTGTAGGATGTCTGCATCACTTTGGGAGTTGATAATGACTCCTAGCTTGCAGTCATCAACAAATGTGGTCAGCCAGAGTCATCCTGTGTTGGCCTGAACTTCTGAGAAGTAGATTCCAAACATGAGAGGGCCCAGGACAGAGCCCTGTGGTACTCCACTCATGACTGATCGAGTCTGACTTGGAATCTGCAACTTTCACTCTATGGGTCCTGTCTGTGAGCCAATTTGCAACCCACCTAGTGATGTAAGGATTGATGCCTAGTTTGGTGAGTTTATCAATGATACCTGAGTGGAGAATGGTATCAAAGGCCTTGGCCAGGTTGAGGTAGGCTGCATTCACTCCCTTACCCTTATCCACAGCCTTGGTGACTGCCTCAAAGAAGTCAACCAGGTTCAGCAGGCAGGATTTCCCCTTGACAAAGCCAAACTGTGTGGGGTCAAGAGTTTGGAAATTGTCTATATCTTTGTTAAGCAAGTCCATGATGATGCGCTCCATAGCTTTGCATACCAGGCTTGTTAGGCTAATGGGGTGATAGTTCCCAGGGTCTGTAGTTGCTCCCCCTTTATGGAGCGGGATAACTGTAGCAGTGCACCATTCGTTAAGGACATAGTGAGGTAAAGCTGTGATTGAACAGGGCACACAGATGTGGTGCCAGTTCATTTTGCAGCTCATGTAGGATGTAGCCAGGGATATTATCAGGTCCCATGGATGCTGTATTCTTGGCTTTGGACAATGCACCTTTTACCTGTGCCACAGAACTGGTGGGTACCAGGCTTTCATCTGATATTGTGATAGGTTTCTTGGGAGGGGTAAAGTTGGCACTGAATTTGTCGGCCATTTTGTTGGCTATATCTGTTGGCTCAGTATAGGAGGTGCCATTGTGCAATAACTCTGAGCAAATCTGGGTATTGCCTTTGAGGTTTTTGATATAGCTATAGAAGGCTTTGTGCTTGTTTTTGGCGTCAGCCAAAATTCTGCCTTTGTAGCTGGCCTTAGAGGATTTGATAAAGGATCTCAGCTTTTTGTTGAGACTGATAAGGGAGGTTTTCCAGTCTTGTGACTTCTTTTTTTTCCTGCAGCAGTTTCTTCCTTCTGTTGTAGAATTTATTAATGGCTGGGGACCACTAGATTGGCTTCATTTTTTTGAAGGAGAGCATCTTAGTTCTATTTGCTATGGCAAGCTCCATGCATTTGTGTACACGCTTGTACAGTGCATTGGTGTATGATTCGGCAGTCATGCAGCTATTTTCCATTGACATGGGTGCCGAGAAGTTAGTCACCTCTGCTTTTAGGAGCCCAAAGTCAGCTTTAGAGAAGTTTTTCAGGGTGGTCACCTTAGCAGGGGGTGAAGGTGAGAATGGAGATTTCCATGGTAATCAGTTTGTGGTCATATTTAACCATGAAGAAACTGACTATAGGTGTGGAGCAGTGGTCTCCCATGTTGGTGATAACCAGGTCGAGGACATTGCTTCCTCTAATGGGGGTCAGAATGAGCTGGTCCAGGGCATTGGTACTTTAATAGTTTTTCCAGTTGATGGAAGGGTAGTTGAAGTCACCCAGTATGAGAGTATGAGGTTGGACCTTGATAGATTCCAGGGTGCTTAGGAATTTGGTGTGCAAGTCTAGGGACATGTTTAAGGTTCTGCAGCAGGCTATGACTTTTATCACCGTCCTACCCAGTGTTAGTTGTACCTGAAGTATCTTGGATGCAGTATGCTGGGCTACCAGTCTAAAGGTGTGCGTATCCTTTAAGAATATGGAGACACCACTGCCTTTGGAGCTTCTGGCCACACTCTGCGGCCCAAAGGTATGGAATGAGTTGTAGCCTGGGAGTGCAGGGGTGCTTTCTGCCTCTTTAAACCAGGTCTCTGTTACAGCACAGATGTTGACATTCTCCATTTTGAGGAGAGCTTCGAGTGAGTGCATCTTAACATTTAGACTTCTAGCACTGAGCAGCATGACCCTCAGATTGCGTTTGTTTGTAGCTGTTACAGTGGAATTTTGGTCTTTGGAATGCTGCCATTTTGGTGATATACGTGCATCTCTCACAGGTATGAGTGTTGGGAGGTAAGAGGAGAGTGTTGTCTGTGTACATTAGACAGTTGCCACATTGTCTCAGAATGCTCAAGTGCACCAGGTTACCAGGAGAAAGCACAGGAAATTGTCCTACAATCATACCAGGAGGGGTTGTCATGACTAATAAGTACTGATGCTGTTGCTGCATAAGAACAGCTAGTGCTGATAGCACCTAAGTGTGCTACAATAAATGCTACAAAAGCCTATTAAAGTGCTAGCCGATTACGCTAATTGAAGTGCAGGAAGTAAAAGACCAAGCATGTTCTAAGGGGAAAATTGAAGAACAAACTTTCTGGCACTAGTAATAGTTTACCTCAGCTGAGCGCCGCTGCACAGTGCGCAAACACGGGCTTTTATTCCAGAAAGTTGAATGGGCTGGACGGGATGGATTGGATTAGCCAAATTATACTTTAACTTTTAAAATATAATCTGACCACAACCTGGATATCCTTCTTTTTAATTATTCCAGTTCATCTTACAATTAATTTTGAACTTAAATTTATGTATGATAACTGCATTTAATATACACTGAACAGTCATCTGCATTTTCCTATAAAGAACCAAATCTAATGATATTTTGCAGTATCTTTGCAGCAGTTTCACGTAATCTGCTGCATTCACTTATATCAAGTTTTATACATTGTGTGCATGGAGATATCGGGATACAATATCTGTATACACATCTTCAGATGATCAAATATCAAAAGAACTATCTACAGAAAATGACCGCTTTTCCCATTTTCAATATTTATATTTCAAGTCTATATCAGAATATTATGGCAGTTAGTACAGAAAAATTAAAGCTACATGCTGCTACCAAAATTAATCTTTTAGTCTAAAGTTTGATTCCCACAGCCTCCATTAGACTCTACACTGCAATTCTGAGTTACTTAATCATTTGATGTCTATTGATCAAATGTAGCTGAGTAAAAATCGTGCACTGCAACTTTACCTTGTTAACAGGTAGCAGTTCTCTTCTCCATTGGTTTTAACTGTATAACTAACATTGCAACCCCTAGTTCCTAATGTTTACCTCTGTAACATTACTTATGATATAAAAGAAGTCAGAGAAACACTAGTGTATAAGTAATTTACAAAAAAACATTACTAGTAAACAGTGTTAAAATCAAAGGCAGCTGGGCAGTCTATTCAAGTGTAAGATATTCTTTTATTTATTTGTTAACCGGGTAAGTCCATTGCATGCAAGTGTCTCTCTTCAGTGGCAACCCAAAAGTATTGCCTGGTTGAGTAACTTGCTCAGTCACACAGATGGTAAATGGAATCAAACCATACCTCTCAACCTCTTAGAGCAAGAAATCTGGACAAAGCCATGAATAAAAGTGGGACAAAGGCTCAAAAATAGAGACAAATTTTAAATATTGCTCTTACAAACTTAGAAAGGTGATAGAATAACAGGTTTTGCATTAGCATACATTTTTGAAGGGTATGAAGTCTGAAACTCAAATGGCTGTCATTTTCTTTAATGATTTGCCACTAATTTGCAAGAAAACCACAATTTTATGAAAAATGGACCAAAAATAAGAGGCAAAAATCTGGACACTCTGTGAAAATCTATACAGTTGAGAGGTATGAACCAAACCCTGTACCCCATGAAGCAGCTCATTGGCACAGGCATCTGTACAAACTGCCAAACTACTGAGCAACCATTTACCTTTCTTCATGTTGAATCACATTATGACCCAGAGGGCTGTTTCACTGAAACCAGCACTTTTCTTTGGAAATCACTGTACAAAAGAAAAAGTCTCAAAGTTGCCTGAGAATGTTCCAAGCCACACCTTTCATATTGGGTATGGGATTCACAACACAGCATAACAAACAGTGGTACGCAAAAGCTCATTTCCTACTATTTCACTCCAGAAAACTTTCTTTCAGAGTAGACTTTAAGAACTGTGCAGTGTTTATGAGTACTGTAGATATTCCACTATTTTCTTAGTTAACAGTTCAAGTATTTGCACAAGTGTATCTTTTTCTGTGCGTATATTTTGTATGGAAGGAATGCTTTTCATGGAGTCATTTGTTATATTTAATAGGAATAGTCAGAATAGCCAATGTTTTTCTGGTCTGGTAGCCATATTAAATAAAACTGCATTATTTGTTACTTCCAGCTTAACTTTTCATCCATTCGGTGTTATTAGAAGATACTGCAGAAGCAATATGGTTCAATGCCTTATGCCACATATTTCTTATGTTTTTACTTGTTTCTGCCTTTATTTGTACAGCTACAGAATTACATGCTAATGAAGAACAATTCATCTCAACTGAACCAGCACACACTTTTTACTAAAATCATTACAAGAAATATTTTTTTGTTTTACAGTGATTCCCCAGGTCTGCATAATTTGGATGGAAATCACTGTAATTATTCTTTGTTTCCTCAGAATTAAACATACATTTGCATTTTACGATTTCTACTCCAGTCTCATACTACAGAGTAATAGCAAAATGAATCAAACTGTCAAACGGCCAAAAACAAATTACCTCAATGCAAAACAGTTCTCTGGTTTGCATGCATACTACTGTGGAAATAATTCAGAATGACTCCTCTAATACAAATAACACAATGTCGCCTGCAGTAGTATTGTTTGCTGTGACCTCTTCCATATAAACCATGTCTCAAAAAACACATAGTATTGTAGCTAGTAATGGAAAATGGAATGTCTAATCACTGCTGAATATGAACTAAAATGAGTTTTGTATTTTTTAATTGCATTGTGATGTTTTCTAATCCCTAACTATAAGGCATTGTAATAAAAAAAACATTTGTCAGCATGTTTATACACTTGGGCTATGAGATATTGGTGGGTCTCTGTGCCTGAGATGATCTGTAAAGTAGGAATTATGTATGGTCAATATGAAAAGTGGCCTTTCAGGGGAGGTAATGGTGACCATAGGAGAGAAAGGCTTCCACTGTGTTTACAGACAAAAGCCTTGTAGTGTTGCAGTTACTGAGTTAGCTCTGTCACGCTTAGTGGATTGTGTTTATATCTTGGTCTTGTTTCATCTGGGTTTTGATCACTTGGCAGGATTGTGAGTTGACCGAGGCAATTCTTACTTTTTGGCCTGCTGATTCCAGTAGCTGTTCCTAGTGAAGGAGAAATAGTTGCACTCTTGTCTGCCAGAATGAGAAGGTCTTTTTCTTCAGCTGTCTTTTTAATTTACTGACTGATTCTCTGCATTTTTTTATGCCAGTTTGGACTTTTGTCTGTCTGCCCTTCTTTTTGTTTTTGAATAGAGCTTTATCAATTACATGGTCAACTAACATATAAGGACCTAGTCTGCCAGGCCCAAAATTATGTAGTGCTGAGGTGTGCGTTATTCTGCTTGATGGCATTCGGCCATGCTTTGTAGATTTTGTTTACACCTTCTCCTTGTTTCATCTGGATTAGGTCTTGTGCTAAGCACAGTAGCATTCAGTGATTTGACTGTTTTTATACCAGTGCAACAGTTCATTTCTTTACTTTTGACTTGTAAATTGCAGGGTCGGACTCATTTTTGTGCATCTGTGTGTATGTACATGTGCGTGCACATGCATTTTCATTGTTCCTCAGTGGTCCCTAAAACCAGAAACTCAGTTAGATTGAGGCAAATGGGGCAGCTGCCCATGGTGCAGGTTAGAGGGTGCAATCGGTGGATGTCGACTGGTCCATGGAGCATTACTGATATTCATTTACATACCAGCTTTTCTGAATGCCGATACAGAAATGAATTGTGACATGCTTCTGTGGTCAGTACTGAAGTGCTTGCTTTAATGCTTTGTGTGTGGTGTAAATTGTAACAATATGTGATTTGCTACAGATTTTAAAAGACAACTTGCTCTTTCACTCCTCATTTAAACATGGGGAGGGCACAAAGGACCTGACACTCCTGCTCAAGAAGGAAGTGAGGACCACCTGATCAGATAACAGACCTTTTTTTTGCTCCTCAGCTTAGAGTTGAGAGGCATAAGGTCGGGGAGTGACACTCTGCACTAGATGAGCCAACTACAGCTCTGTTTAAACATGTAATTGAACCCTTTAATTCACTTTAACTACCCTAGTGCTCAAACCTTGTGGTAGTTAAATACTTGTTTCTGTCAGCATGTGTTTAAAGTTTGCCAAGTCCCATTCTGTTGCCAGCATGCTTACTTTAGAAAACCTGAAACAGCATACTAGCCTCATGCTTTCTGACAATCACCCACTTCTGACTTTAACAGATGCACTTTATAACATTCAAATATTTGTTTAATTCGGAGGCCAAGTTCTCACATAACTGTATGTCAGTAAGCAATATAATATTGTAACTCGAGCAATAAGTGTGTCTGTGCAGCATACAAACAACTAGTAAAACACAAAAATGCTTACATAGCATTCCCCTTGTTTAAAAAAACTCTTAAATAGAAATGACCATCCAAAAAGTGATGTATTAATATCCACTTTAATAATGTAACAAAAGTCGACGCATTCATAACAAGTTAATAAAATATGAATTTTTGCCTCGACTTTTGTTACATTATTAAAGTGAATATTGATGCATCACTTTTTGGAAGGTCATTTCTCTATTTAAGAGTTTTTTAACTAGGGAAACTCTTATCTGAGCATTTTGTGTTTTTATATAATATTGTATCATGACCACCTAGCAATGGATGTATTTGTACTGAGGTTAAGAAATCATTACCTCAGCCTTCTAGACCCTGTTTACACTAACCTCACCCACAGATACCTCTCAGCTGTCCAGAATTTCACAGAATGTCCACATTTTTGCTTCAAATTTTTGATCTGTTCCTCATACAATTTGTAGTTTTCTGGAAAAATTCTGAGGATTGAAGTCACTACATAATGACAGATATTTGAGTTTCCGACTTCATATCCTTCAGAAAATGCATACCAATGTAAAACCTGTTGTTCTAACAATTTTTCCAAATTTAGCATTATTTAAGATATGTCCCTGATTGTCTTTGTCCCCATTATTTTTGGCTTTGTTCAGAATTCTTGTGCTAACAGGTTGAGAGGAACTCCGTCACATAATATTAACGCCTCTAATACACCAACACTTATGTTGAGCCATCCGGGCTCCAAGTCAACACTTATAACTCCTGAGGCTGTGAGTTTGGATCCACCCATGATAATGTGTTAATAATAGATGACCCTATTGTCAGGCACCCTGATTCTTTACTCACTAGGCTGTACAAGTATAGGATAAGTCAGCTGTATGTCTGGTACCAAGATTTGTGCTGTGACTAGATCCCTTAAATTCCGTTACCTGATGTATGACTATTTTCTTTGTTGCCAACATTGAGGTGAATATCTTAGTTGCTTCACTAAAAATGAGACTCCAGGAGAGAGATTGTAGAGCTGGGGAGACACTTGACTTGCACTGTATTCTGCTTTTCCCATGAATGACGCTATAATTGGAATCAAAAACTGATTTTAACAAATGTTTTATTAATTGGTGTCATTTCAGGGGAATCAAATATGTATCTGGATTGGAGGCAAATATTGACCACCTGGCTTACTCTGCCAGGCACAGACTTCTGCACTCCTCTCAAAGGTTCTGCATATTGGTTAAGCTTTGTTCTACTTCCATAGTGTCCTTTCTTTGCAAAGTTCATCTATTAGACATTCCATCATAGCAGATTCTAATCCATCCGACACTGAGGTGGCTCTGCCCAAAACAGAGTAAGAACGGTAAATTGCCTGCTTTAGAGACTTTTTTGATAGTCAAGCACATTAATGTATGTGTAGTTACAGACAGCTGGTTCCATTGTCTTGACAATACTGTCTCAGTATTAGAGGTCCGCACTTCTGTGAGTTGGAATTGAATTAAATCATCTGTTCTAATAACAAAGCCATGGTTAATGTTTCGGCTGACACATTTAGCCCACATCCCCACCCCCTCTCACCACTATGTTCCTGCCCTTGAATATCTAAATTATATTCCTCCCATTATCACTCTGAGCCAAATCCAAGAAGCTACTAACAAAAGTAAAATAGTAGCTCCATGGACCCCGGCAATGCACTGGGCTGTCTTGTTGTTGCAGCAAAAATATGTTATTACCGAAACTCTCTTTTAAGTTTTTTAATCTTATCTTTTCCACAGAGAATGTGACTGAGCTAAGAAAAGCAGCAGTTGGGTTACCTGTGCATAAAGGTGGCATTGCAACTGACCCTGAGCATTATCATCCTGTTATCCTCACTCTTATTATCTGTAAACTAATGGAGCACCTCTAAGTCAATAGTATTACCCGTGAAACTGGGAGCTTACAAAATCTTGTAGTCTCAAGAATTAGGAATTAAATTAAATTTTTGGACTACTCTGTGAGTTATATTGTCCATTCCATAAGGAGAATCCCATACATTCTGTACATATAAGCCCCATAACTCCTTCCCACATAAGGTACATCACTGCTTCTGTAAGTATTTGTTGTAGATTGCTCATCCAGTAAATAGTACCCCATGCCTTCTGCAAGTATCAGCTCTGTTCTGCATATCCCAGAGAGCAATTTAAGTATCTGTTATGGGGTGCTTTCCTATTAAAGTAACTTATAGGTTTTATTAGTCTCCACCATATGCTGCCCATCACACACAAGGCATATTGCATAGGCTCTGTATCCATGATATACTATTCACATCTCATAAGAATTAACCTGAAATCTGCTGGTTATTTAGTCAGTTAACAAGTGATACACCAGAGGCATCATCATCTACCCAGTTCCTGTCATATGTGCATAGTACATAGAATGCTATATATAGTTACTAGGATTTATTTCACAGTTAAAGCAATGATTCACAAAAAAATTGATTTGAACAAACTTATCTGATAACCCTGCCTTGGATCTTGGGAGTTACAAGGCACAAGTGCTGCAATGCCATAAGTAGAGGCAAGTATGGGAGTATGTTTTCTATTGCAGAACCTAATAAGGATGTTTTTTCAATTATTTATCAACTAAACTTCTGCAGTTTGAAATCCATTATAACTTTAATGTATGCCTCTTTGAAAGAATGAGGTAGTCAAATGTACTTAAAAATATGGAATCAGAGTAACCTACCAAGTTGATGCACTCAATCCTCATTCACAGTTTATTAAAAAGTGTCAAAGCAATTTACACCTCTGATAAAAGACCCCATATCATAAAATAGAACTAAAATATGTACCCATCCAGCTATTTGTTCATTGGTTCATAGGTGTGTACTAGGCTAATGGCCCTGGAGCCTTTACAAGCCTAGCCCATAGGATTACCCTGGCATTGTGCCACCCGACCTTAGTTCCCAGGGCCTCTGTTGAGTAGAGCCACTGGAATGATCCCTAGGGTGAATTTTCTATTTCCCATCCACTCATCAAGTTTTTCTTGAAGAGGGCCAGTGAGGTACTCTGTCTGACATGTATACATGTATATATGGGGAGTCTATTCCATAGTATGGGCAGTCTCTGAGTTATGAACCTGTCCCTCCAGCTTGTTCTGTTGATTGTGGTAATGAGGTTGAGGTCTCTGGAGCATGTGGTGAGGAGGGATTGGGATTTCTTTAGATGTAGCATTTCTAACAGAGCTGGGTCAGACATGGCTTTGTAAGTCAAGCAGAGATCGCCTCTAAGTAGGTGATGAGACAGAGAATAGTTGGAGTTTTTTTGAGTCTGTCATGTAGGACAAGTGTTTAAGGCCTAGGATCCTCATTGTGAGGTACTTTTGTGGCCTTTCCAGTTGTTGCAGGTGTCTAATGAGGTACATGCCAAATGGGGCACTGTACTCGATGACTGGCCTAATGAGAGAAGAGCAGAGAGAGACAATGACATCTTTCTTGCTGGATGCAAAACCCTTAGTAATGAGATGTGCAACATAGAAGGACTTTCTGACCACAGTGGCAGTGTGGTGGTCAAAAGAGAGGTTGCTGTCAACCTGTGTTCCCAGATCTCTTATAAGGCCTTCTGTGTTCAGTGGACTACCATCGATGTGGTTTTTTCCAAAGGGGATGACGACACATTTTTTGGCATTGAGCTTAAGGCCATGGTTCTGACACAAGTTGTTGGTCTTTGTCAGCCAGAGTCCCTTCGTGTTGGCCTGGACTTCAGAGAAGTAGATACCAAACAGGAGAGGACCCAGGACCAAACCCTTGTGACAGGTCGGCAGTCTGACTTGGAGTCAGCTACTTTCACACTGTGGGTTCGATCTGTGAGCCAGTTTGTAACCCACCTAGTGATATAGGGGTTGATGCCTAGCTTAGTGAGTTTTTCTATGATTCCTGATTGGGGAATGGTATCAAAGGCTTTGGCCAGATCAAGGTAGGCTGTATGAACCACCTTGCAATCATCCACAGCTCTGGTGACTGACTCAAATAAGTTGGCCAGGTTGCGCAGGCATGATCTACACTTCACAAAAACAAACTGTGCAGAATCCAGAGTTTGGAGATTCCCTATATCCTTATTTAGTAGTTCCATGATGATGCATTCCATAGCTTTGCACATCAGACTCATCAGGCTAATGGGGCAATAGTTCCCAGTGTCTGTAGTCACTCCTCTTTTGTGGAGAGGGATGACTGTAGCAGTGTGCAATTTGGTAGGGACAAAGCCTTAGGTGAGGCTGTGACTGAACAGGGCACACAGGTGAGGTGCCAGTTCACTCTGTAGTTCATGTAGAACACAGCCAGGGATATTGGCAGGTCCCATAGAAGCTGTATTCTTGGCCTTGGACAGTGCTGTTTTAACCTGTGCAGCAGTAATACTGGGTGCATGGCACTCTACTGGTGGTTCATAGGTTCATAGGTTCATACTAGGCTATCTGCCCTAGGGCATTTATAAGCCTAGCCAGAGTGTGTTTGGCTTTCGCCACCCATTTTAAATTAATTTTGCTATGCCCTTTTTCGAGGTTAGTATACTGTGCCTCTGTCTAACAGTGACACAGAAGTGATACCCGGGGTAAACCTATGATCTCCTATCCACTCAAAAAGATTCCTCTTGAAGAGAGTCAATGAGGGACTCTGCCTAACCTGGACTGGGATTTTATTCCAGAGTGAAGGGAGCCTCTGGGTTATGAATCTGTCCCTCCAGCATGTCCTATTTATTTCAGTGCTGAGGTTCAAGTCTCTCGAGCACGTAGCTCGATGGGATTTGGATTTTCTGAGGTGCAGCATGTCCATTAATTCTGGGTTGGACATGGCTTTATACGTCAGGCACAGATCGCCTCTGAGCAGGCAGTATGCCACTGAGTAGAACTGGAGTTTCTTTAACCGGGCAGCATATGGCATCTGTTTGAGCCCTTTGATCCTCTTGGTGAGGTACTTTTGGGGTCTTTCCAGTTGCTGCAGGTGTCTGGTGAGGTACATCCCAAAAGGGACATTGTACTCAATTATGGGCCTGATGAGGGATGAGTAAAGAGGCACGATGACCTCCCCTGATCTAGATGTGAATCCCTTCATGATTAGGTGGGCTATATAAAATGTTTTTCTAACCACTTTGGCCACGTGGTTTTCAAATGAGAGATTGCTATCAACTTGGGTCCCCAGGTCCCTAATTACTTCTTCCGTACATAATGGATTACCACCTATGTGATAATTTGTGGGCACTTTGTTTTTGCCAAAGGGGATGACTATACACTTTTTGGCATTTAGTTTGAGGCCATGGCTCTGGCACCAGTTGTTTGTTTCTATGAGGCCCTTTTGGAGGATGCTTGTGTCGGCTGGAGAGTCGATTATGGCGCCCAGTTTGCAGTCATCTGCAAGCTTGGTCAGCCACAGTCCTTTCGTGTTGGCCTGTACCTCCGAGAAATATATACCAAACGAGAGGTCCCAGGACTGAGCCTTGTGGGACACCATTTGTAACTGGTTTGGAGTCTGACATGGCTCCAGCAATTCTAACCATGTGGGTTCTGTCCTTGAGCCAGTTTGCAACCCATCTAGTGACACAGGGGTTTATATTTAAGCTGGTGAGCTTATCTATAATGCCCTAGTGGGGTATTGTATCAAAGGCTTTTGCAAGGTCCAGGTAGGCTGTGTGGACCACCTTACCCTCGTCTATGGCCTTGGTGACTGTTTCAAAGAAATTGACCAGGTTTAAGAGGCAGGATCTGCCCTTAACAAAGCTGAACTGGGTAGGATCCAGTGTCTGTAGGTCCCCAATATCTTTATTTATGAGGTCCATGATGATCC
The DNA here is from genome assembly GCF_019279795.1 of Protopterus annectens. NCBI lineage: Eukaryota > Metazoa > Chordata > Ceratodontiformes > Protopteridae > Protopterus > Protopterus annectens. The sequence continues at coordinate 558,539,448 of NC_056747.1, forward strand.
TTTCCATAGCTTTGCAGACCAAGCTAGTCAGGCTTATGGGGCAATAGTTTCCAGGATCTGTTGAGGCACCACCTTTATGGAGAGGGACCACTGTTGCTGTACGCCACTCTTCGGGTAGTATCCTGTAGTAAGGCTGAGATTGAACAGTAGTTTTATGTTTGGGTTTAGCTCTTCTTGCAGTTCATGTAGGACGCATTTGGAGAGGGCGGCTCTTACCTGAGCATCTGAGATGTCAGGGGGGAAGCACACTGATGGGATAGATATTTGCCCTTTTGGTGGGGAGGGGGGGAGAAATTTGTGCTGAACCTGTCAGCTAGGATGTTGGCAATGTCTGTGGGTTCGGTGTATTTTTTGTCATTTTGGACTAATTCTGAGCATATCTGGGAATTCCCACCCAGGTTCCTGACATAACCAAAGAAAGCCTTGTGATTATCCTTAATGTTCTGTGCAATTTTTCTCTCTAAGCTGGCCTTAGACGATTTTATGAGTGACCGTAGTTTTTTGCTAATACTGATCAGAAATGCCTTCCCTTTTTGGGATTTTGCTATATCATGTAGTAGCTTCCTCCTTCTATTGTATAGTTTGTTTATGGCTGGGGTCCACCAGACAGGACGTCTGCCTTTGGAGGATTGGGTCTTGGTTTTATTTGGGATTGCATGATCCATGCATTCCTGAAGGTGTTCATAGAATGCGTTTATAAAGGATTCTGCGGTCTGGGCCGTATTTTCCACAAGCCCGGGAGCTTTGAAGGATTCCACCTCGGTTTTGAGGAGTGTGAAATTTGCTTTAGAGAAGTTTTTCACTGTGGTTTTCTGGGCAGGGGGTGGGGTCGGGATGTGAATATTCAGTGAGATTAGTTTATGGTCTGATTTTACCAGTGAGGGATACACTTCTGGTCTGGAGCATAGAGTCCCCATGTTGGTGATGATCAGGTCCAGTATGTTTTCCCCTCTTGTGGGAGTGGTAACAAGTTGTTCCATAGCATTTGAGTTTATAAATTCTAGGAACCTTTGGGCTAGGGTGTTGGAGCTAGAGTAATGCTCCCAGTCTATGTTTGGGTAGTTGAAGTCGCCCAATATAATGGTGTTTGGAGAGACCTTCATATTTTCCAGTGTTCTCAGGAAGGCCGAGTGAGGTTCCTGGGTTTGGGAGGGTGGTCTGTAGCAGGCTATAAACTGCAAGGCAGTTTTACCCACTGTTAGTTGCACATGGATAGTCTCTGATGCTTCGTGCTGTGCCACCAACCTGGAGGTGTGGGTATCTTTGACGAATATTGATACTCCCCCTCCTTTTGTGGTTTGGTCCAAGTTTTGGGGCCAAAAAGCATGGTATGAGATATAACCTGGTAGTGCTGGGGTGCTCTCGGGAGCCTTGAACCAGATTTCTGTTACTGCACAGATATCAATGTTCTCCATGCTAAGGAGAGTTTTGAGTGTGTGCATCTTGAGGTTTAGACTTCTGGCATTGAGTAGCATTACTCTTAGTTTCTTATCCCATGTGATACCTATGGAGGTGGGTTTGTCTTTTGAGCCTTGCCTAAAAAAGGCACTATGGGTGTGGCAAGAGCCTTTGCCAATATCCAAAAGCCCAGGGGTGACAGGTGCAAGCCGTCCCTAGCGAAGCATCGTGGCTTGTCGAGCATGTCATCCCAGGCTGACAGGCATTGGATCCCCTTTGAATGACACCAATACTTAAGCCAATTGTTGAAATTGATCATCTTGTCTTCATATTGTGGCATCATTCCTGGTGAGGGTAAGATGCTACTCAAGGTCAGGGTCATACCGGCCTGGGCTACATGCTCAGAGAGCTCCTCTATGTCTCTTTTCATGTAGTCCAGGGAGGTACGTCTCAGGTCATTCACACCAGCATGGACAATGACTGAGTCATATTTGTACTTGCCTTGGAGTGACCTGAGTGCTTGTGTTATGTGGCAGATCCTAGCGCCCGACAGGCAGCTCACTGTGACCTTCTCCTTGTTCAGCGTGGTGAGCAGGACGTCAGCGTGCCTGACGATAGAGTCACCTATTACAAGTGTATCAGGTGTGTTGTTTAGCCTTAAGAGCTGTGACTGTTCTGCACACTGGTTTTGTGAGCTATGTGTTGCACGTGTTTTGTTTTGGGGTAGCAGTTGCTTGGGTGTCTGCTTTGGAGGTCTCTGCTGCTTAGGCAGATTTTTATTTAGAGCCTCCGAGTATGTTTGATTGGTCTGATTGGTGTGATGAGGTGTGATTGGTCTTTTGGTGGGGGAGAGAGGGATAAAGTTGGTACTGAATCTGTCGGCCAGTGTATTGGCAATATCTGTTGGCTCAGTATAGGAGGTACCATTGGACAGCAGCTCAGAGCAAATATGGGTATTGCCATGGAGATTCTTTACATAACTATAGAAGGCCTTTTGGTTGTCTTTCCTATCTGCTGCAGTTCTGTTTTCATAGCTAGCTTTAGAGGATTTGATGAGAGAGCTCAACTTTTTGTTGAGGCTGATAAGGGAGTTTTTCCAGTCTTTGGACTTAACCTTATTCCGCATCAGTTTCCTCCTTCTGTTCTAGAGTTTGTTTATGGTAGGGGACCACCAGATTGGCTTCCTTTTTTTGGAGGATAGCGTCTTGGTTCTATTGGGTATGGCAAGATCCATGCATTTGTGTACATGTTCATACAGTGCATTGGTGTATGATTTGGCAGTCATGCAAGTATTCTCCGTTTGCATGGGTGCCATGAAATTAGTCACCTCTGTTTTTAGGAGCCCAAAGTTAGCTTTCGAGAAGTTTTTCATGGTGGTTACCTTTGTGGGGAGGGTGGGAGGGATGTAGATTTCCAAGGTGATTAGTTTGTGGTCCGATCTAACCAGGGGAGAGTTGACTATTGGTGTAGAGCAACAGTCACCCATGTTAGTAATGGCCAGGTCAAGGATGTGGCTACCTCTAGTGGTGGTAAGAACGAGCTGGTCCAGGGCATTGGAATGAATGAATGAATTCCAGGAAATGTTGGGCAAGTGTATTGGTATGAAGTCACCCAGTGTGAGAGTGTTAGGTTGGACCCTAATATTCTCCAGGATGCTTAGGAATGTGGCGTGCGAGTCTTGGGACATGGTTGGGGACCTATAGCAGGCTACAACCTGAATCGCTGTCTTACCCAATGTTAGCTGCACCTGATGTATCTCTGATACATTATATTAGACTACCAGTCTGGAGGTGTATGCATCCTTTATGAATATGGAAACACCACCTCCTTTGGAGCTTCGGTCCAAGTTCTGGGGCCGAAAGGTGTGGAATGAGTTATAGTCTGGTAGTGCAGTAGTGCTTTCTACTGCCTTGAACCAGGTCTCTGTTACAGCACAAATGTCGATGTTCTGCATTTTAGGGAGTGCTTTGAGCGAGTGCACTTTGAGATTTAGACTTCTAGCATTGAACAGCATGACCCTCAGAGTGCATCCCAGTCTTGGCTAGAGAGTGCATGGCTTCCAATTTGGATATATGTGCATCTCTCACAAGTCTGAGTGTTGGGAGGTAAGAGGGGCTGCTCCAAAAAAAAAAAAAAAAAAATCCACAAACAAAATAAAGTGGAGGGCTATGCCCTCCCACACCCCCTACTTAAATATATACCATCTCAGAGATCACACCACAGTGAAGGAAACGACTAAGTCCCGACAATGGCCCAATGATTTTTTTCCCTGAGAAAAAAAATCGCTGTTCCGGATGGTCAATGCGTTTTCACATATTAGCTGTTGGTGAATTATATTTTGGGCTATAGACAGTTGGTTTAGTGTTAGAAGGTTTGGGAGTTCTAACCATTTGAGTTGTGAGAGCACTGAGCAGTGATGGGTTCTGTAAGGGTGGCCTGTAGCCAATTTAGCAATTTTGTTGTAGCAGAATTCTAGGTTAAATCCCAGTTAAACTGCATGCCAACAGAAAATACGAGCCGCACTGAGCCAGTTGGAGGATGATACCTTTACAGCTAAAGTAAAGTTGTGAAGTGCATAAACCAATGCAACCTTTAAGTTGTAAAGTATAGAAACTAATGCAGACTATAGAGAAAGTTGCTACCACTGCAATAGTTTGTAGCACTGATTCAAGCTGCTGTTAGTTACATTCTAATTAGTGTAGAAATTCTAGAAGTGGCTATATATCTTTACTTTTACAAAACCTGAAGTTTTACTAGTGGCTATGCAAAATAGAGTGGAACTAGTCATGAGCTTAGATGATGATAATCAATGTGCTCATCAGATGAGGTAGAGTTGGCAAACTGTGGGGCAAGCCACCAGTGGCCAGTTCTTGGAAACAAGAGTATGTGGTAGCAAGGTAGTTAATCCCATGTAATGTGAAATGAGAGGGTTGTGTGTGACAACTGGCTGCAGCCATGAAAAAAGATGAAAGGCTTGTAACTGGTGGTGGGTAGATGGGTGGGAAACACGTGGTAAATAAATACATTTCTGTGCCAGATATATATGCTTCATATTATTCAGAAGGGACACTGATAGTAAGAACAAAGACTGAGAAGTACATTTCAATAAGTGTATTTTTAAATCTGTCTTACAAGTAGAAGAGGTGTAAATATTAAGGCAACAGAAGGAATAAAAGGTCATTGAACAAGGCAGATGATCAGACAAGGGTGACTTAGAGTATGAATGTTAATGTTACAATGTACCGCAAGCAATCAGGGTAGAAAAAATCTGGGATCTGCAGGCAGTGATGCAGGAGTGGAGAGTGAATAATGTGGGTGTCATAGAGACATCTGCCAGTGACAAAAAGAGGGTGGGACATGGAAGTCACCATGGTTTAGTTTGTTCAGAAATGACAGAGAAGGGAGAAATGGGAGGAGATGCCAATACTGGGATTGCTGGAAGCTTGGAAGCTTGAAAACAAAGCATTGGGACTACATTTTGCTTCCAGGTAAGTGCATTTTAACTATATTTAACATACTGCAGTTTACCATATAAATAATTGTGTGTAGTCTTTGCTCTTTGTGTGAAGTTAAAGATATTAATTTAAGGCATTTTTATACACTGCGTTGTTTTTCAAGTGATTTCTGTGCTGGGCTTAGGTTTTCTGAGTGGACCCCCCCTTTTATTGCCTTTTTATTAACTCTCTTCTGAATTAGTTCCCCACTCACCCTTTTCTTGTCCTTTTCAACTTGAAGGCTTTTGAGCTGCCCAGCCCCTACTGTATATCCGACCGTGGAAGCTCCTCCATGTCTCATCATCTGTATACCTAGTCCTATAAGCTCCTCCCAGTCATATCTCCTCTGCTTATCTTAATGGTTACTGACAGAAGAAACTGGGAAGACTGTTAGTGTACTTTGAAATTGGCTTAAAGTGTGTCTGTTCCTCATTGTTGGCTTGTCTGCCTTTGAATTGCTTTGTAATTACTTGTATGTAGTTGTTAGATTTGTTTCTGGTATCTTTTCACTTATGGCTAACTAAAGCATGTTTTTGCATTAGGAAGACTGCAGTTCTAATGGTAGCAGAAAGTCAGCCTGGTCGGTCTGAGCTGGAAATCACAAAGGGAGTCTTCAAATGAAAATTATTTGTTGTAGCTAGTTATTTTACTTGTTTTTGATACCTTTTCACTTTTGGCTAACTCAAGCATGTTTTTTTTACATTAAGTAGGCTGGGCTTGCAATTCTGTGGCAGTCGAAAGGTAGCCCGGTCTGTCTGAGTTGGGAAGCACACAAGGGGGCTTAGAGTGACAAGTACTTGATGTATCTAGCTGGTACCTTTTCACTTTTTGTTTTGGGATTGTTTCATCAACCAGAGACCTTTTTAGGCACTTAGTTGCTACCTTTCCTGTACTACATCTACATTAAGAAGTGCCAGGACCATCCATCTTGTAGCAGAACGTGTTTATCCGGTCACACTGAGTCAGGAAACACTCCTAGAAGCTCAAAGTGCAGTTGTTTACTGGCCAGAGGGCATGCCAGTTAAGTTTTCAGCTTTCTCTTGTGATATATAATTTAAGCAGATGTCTGCATAGTAGGAGACCTTTAATGCTAGCTCTTAGGACTTTAACTTGTAACACAGTAAGCATTTGCATGCAACTAAGCCTAGGGAAGCTGGTTAGTGCATCAAATGGCAATACTATCAGATCACAGCACTATCTAACATCTAGCCTTAACTCTAAACACCACTCAAGTGACCCCTGTAAAACCAAGTCTCTAAACCAAAATAGCCAAACCTTAATACAGGTCCTGAAAACATGGATTTGCAATTCTCTAATGTGTCTGTGGCTAATGTAGTAGATATCAGCATTCTGAGACAAGGCAGCAGTTGTCTCATGTACGTGGACAACCTTTTAATCCTTAAAGAAGCTAACAGTCTGTGAGAGAGGAACATAAATAACTTCCTTGGAGGCAAAAATCTTGATTACAAATAAGGTTGTCAAGAACCTTAACACTAAATCCTTTACACATACAACTCACCACACACACAACTTCTTATGTGGAGGCACTTAAAAGAAACCTTTCCAACCCTCCAAAGACCTCCAAAGCCATCACAGAGTAATACTTATCCTCACCAATCACAACACACAACAAAAGCAGCAGCTAACACCACACACAAGCCTGCACCCAATGATCCCCCAAGAGCAAAGCCCATAAGGCAAGCAAACACTTTACCTAGTACTCTTGTCATAGGGGATTCTATTGTACAACACACACATGCCCCTTCACCAGGCTGGACATGAAGAAGATAAAGATTAGTTGTTTATCTGAAGCCAGGATCTGCAATATCATGTGAACACTCAAGGCAGTCCACCATAGTATCAGTATGACTCCATCACAGTCCATGTGGGTGTAAATGACATGAGACATACCTCACTGGACTATGTAAAAAGAAACATTATGGACCTTTCAGACTGAGTCTCAGGCTGGTATGGGCCTGGCACTGAGCAGCATATTACCATCACTGAGGATGAAGCCACAATATTAGAAGACATGTCTCTCTCTGAAAGTGTCACAGACGGGTACATACCATGCATTGAGCAGCATTCTACATTCACCAGGATGGACAGAAAATTATTTATTTTAATAATTGGCTTTCTGATGTTTTTGGTTTCTGATGTTACACTAGAGGAATCCAACATCTATCATAATGTGGGGACAGGGGTACCAGGGATGGTCTGCACCTGTCCTCCCACTGGGGTTTTAGATATTGGTTAAAATTTTATCCAGCCCTTTAGTCTTTTTCAGGCAATGTCAAAATGACAAAAATACGAACATACCAAAAAAACTCAAAGCAACCTTAAGGTGTTACTGCTCAGTGCTAGGAGCCTAAACCAGAAACTCCACACCACACAAACTCTCCACAGTCTGAAGAATGTAGACATCTGAGCTGTTACCAAGACCTGGTTTAAAGCCACTGAAAGTACTCCAGCAGTGCAGGAGGCGGAGGAGTCTATGTCTACATTAGCAACAAATACAATTCCAGATTGCTTAAACAGGATGATGACCTAGAGTTCATCCACGTCCGAGTCTCCATAGACAAGGTTCCTTACCATGTCCTGGCCAGCTACAAGACCAACAAAGCTCACATCTTTACATAGACCTACTAGAGGTCTTCACCATGTAACCAAATACACCATTCATGGGAGACTTTAACTACCTTTCTGTAGACTGAGAACATGCACTGCTTCTAGCTCACAGGCACAATGTTCCCTGGACATTATCAGCACAAACACCCTGAACCAGATAGTGCACACTCCAACCAGAGGATCAAACATAGTGGATCTAGTACTCAAGAACATGGGAGAGTTTCACCCCCTCCCCCATGTCATGTGTGCATTTGTGAGGTGGAACCACAAAGCTGTTTCCTTCAAAATAAAAACCAGTCTGGAAAACCCAAATAAACCTATAACTGTTAGAACTATTCTACACATCCTATGCCAAAATTCATGGCTCTCTAAACCCCAAGAATACAGCTACCTATGCAGAATTATTTACAGAGATCCTGTACAAACTTGTAAATGGCTGCATTAAGGCAGCCATACCTAGCAGAATTAAGCCCAGATCTAACAACAAAAACAAACCCCACTGGTGGAATCCTTACCTTAAGAGGGAAGAGGGTATATAACAAAAGAAAAAAAAAGTCATGGCCAAAAGCAGCTCTGATTCAACTAAACAAGAAACTAAGAGGTCTAATCGAGTCCAATAAGATCAGTTATAAGGTCAGGATAGCCTTTCAGGCTAAGGACAATCACAAGGCCTTTTTCAGCTGTGGCATGAGCCTTAAAGGTAACACTCAGCAGTGTATAGAACTGGTGTAAATGGCACAACCTTCACTGACCAGGGTGACATAGTGAATCTACTGGCTGATAAATTTAGCTCTAACTTCACCCGCAATCTCTTCTATCATATTCCCTAATTATTAACAAGGAGCAGGTCATGGTGTTACTCACTAAGGCCAAAAACACTGCTTCAGTGGGCCCTGATAGTATACATGGTTGCCTCCTAAATAGCCTAAAACATGACCTAGCAGGACAACTTGAGGCAATTTTCAACTGCTGCCTCAAAACAGGTTCCATATTAGAGGAATGAAGGGCCCCAACAGTCATCCCTCTTCTTAACCGTGGACCATCAACTAACTTTTGAAACTGTAGACATATCAGTATGACAAGGCTAATATGCAAAACCATGGAATTAATTTTTATGGAAATGATCAGTAGAAACACTGGTAACCTACAGAGATTGTACCCATCCCATTGTGGCTATGGTAAGATAAGATCTTGCCTACTCAAACTGGTAGAGTTCTTCAACAGGATCACCAAGGCTATGGATGATGTGAAAATGGTACATACTACCTACCTTGATCTAGACAAGGTGTTCGATAGAATACCTGAATAAGGTATTGTTGACAAACTCCCATAACTACCCATAAATCCCTACATAACTCTCTGAATTGCTGGATGACTCACAGATATGACCCAAGACATCAGGACAGGTCACCAGCAGAGTGCCCTAGGGCTGTATGTTGAGCCCACTCCTGTTTGTCATCTACTTAGGATCATAGGAAGCTACTAGGCTATTAAGACTAAGCCTCTTCCAAGCCTAGCCAAGAATTTAGCCCATGTTCCAACAAGTCAGCACCCCATGCCACTGTCCAGCAGGGACACAGGTGGAATCCCAGGGGTGTATTTTCTGTTCCCCATCCAGTTATCCAGGTTGCACTTAAAAAGGATTAGTGAGGTACTCTGCTTGACATGAAGAGGTAGTCTATTCCACAAAAGGAGGAGTCTATAGGACATAAATCTGTCCCGCCAACAAGCCCTATTGATGTTAGACCAGGTTGAGGTCAGGTGTACGGGTTACTCGAGTGTAGCTTGACTTGCAGATATGCAGCAGTCCCATCAAGGCGGGGTCTGAGATTGCTTTTTATGCCAGACAAAGGTCACCTCTGAGGAGTCTGTAGGAGACTGAGTAGAGGGACAGGGCCTTTAGCCTATCTGTGTAGGGTAGGTATTTGAGGCCCTGGATTTCCTAGTGAGGAGTCTCTGTGGTCTCTCCAGCTGCTGCATGTGCCTCGCGAGGTACATGCCAAAGGGGGCATTGTTCTCAATAATGTGTCTTTTAAGGGAAGAATACAGGGATGTTATGACCACCTTGTCCCTGGATGAGATACCCTTACTAATGAGGTGGGCCATGTAGAAAGCTTTCCCTACAATGGAGGCCATATTGTGGTCAAAAGTCAGTTTGCTATCAACCTGGGTGCCCAAGTCCCTCACAACTGATTGTGTGCTTAGGACCTTAATGTTAATATGATAATTTGTGGGGACATCACTCGCCCCAAATGGAATGATGATGCATTTTTTGGCATTCAGTTTGAAGCCATTTTTCTGGCACCAGTCATTCCTTTGGCTGAGAACCTCTTGGAGGATGTCCACATCACTAGGGGAATTGATGACAGCATCCAGCTTGCAGTCATCTGCAAACTTGGTCAGCCATAGCCCACTGGTTTTGGCCTGCACCTCAGAGAAGTATATCCCAATCAACAGAGGCCTTCTCAGAAGTCAAGTCTAATGTTAAAGGCCTCTGACTCACCAAGTTTGTGGATTACTGTAAATTGAGACACTAACATCCTACAAGAGGATCTTACACAAACAAATGACTGGTGTCAAAACCATGGATTAAAATTTGACTCAAAGAAATGCATTATATTGCCGTTTCAGAAATTGTCATCCCAAGCTAATTACTCCATTGCTAAAACACCCCTAAGAGCAGACTCAATAGTAAGGGATCCGAGAACATATGTAGACAATTATCAGGCCTTCAACCAAGATGTAGCCAATATAGTAAGAAAATCCTCTTATGTCACTCAACTCATAAGCGAGCGTATGGTATCCAGGTCCAAGGAAGTTACAGTACTCCTCTATTCAGCGGTTATCAGACTCATCATTGAGTATAATGTCCCCTCTGGCATGTACCTAACCAGGCATTTGCAACAGTTGCTATGCCTTCAAAGGTTCATCACCAGGAGGATCCAAGGTAAGAACACCCTGTCCTACACAGACTTCCTTAAGGCCCTGTAATTGTATTCAGTCTCCCACAGGTTACTGATAGGTTATCTATGCTTGGCATACAAGACATCCTCAAATCCAGTTCTGATAGATCTCTTGCATATCTACAAAGCAGACAGCACTAGAAACACAAGATGCAAGGTCCTGAACTTTGCCTGCAGCATACAACGTCCCAGAGAGACTGATATGCATCTCAAAGGATCCCTATCTCTACACTATGGAATAAGATCCCCATCTATGTGAAGCAGAGTTCTTCCCTGAACCTATTCAAATGAAACATTAATCATTTGATGGGAAATCGCAACTCACCCCTGGTCTGGCCCCTGTGTCTCTGATGGGCAGAGGTTAACAGTAAGTAAATTAATTCCCAACTAACATAGCCCCCCATATAACCCTTACCTACCTCCTTACTAAAACACCCTACCATATAGGTGTCAAAGAACTTGGCTTGTAAAGATCCTGATGGTCATTAGCCAGGTATAAACATATGAACCTATAAAGGAGGCAATCAAATCCAGACATTCCTTAGACACTTTCATGGCAGAGGTGGGACATTACCCCAAGAAGTGAGAGAGGGAGTGGACAATGTCTGAACCTACAGTAAGCACCCTGGTAGTTAAGGTAGGGGAAGGAGGTAAGTACCGTCAGTACAGTGCATCAATCCTCTGGACACATTAAGAGTGGAGAATGAGAGACTGAAAGAGAGAGAAATGAAGCTGGGAAAGAAGAAGAACATTGCAGACAGTGGATCTGAGTTTGCTAGACGAATAGGAAATTCCAAGCTCCAAGTCAGAGGAATGGGATGTGATTTAGGTACTTGACTATGAGGTGTTCGGTTAGCTAGTACTAGAAAGGATAACCAATGGGGAGAAGGGGAGGGGTGTTCAGATGGAAGTACCACTAGTAATTGCACCATTGTGTGGTGTAGAATTGAGAAAGATAAAAAAAAATAAAAGGATTAAGACAATTCTGCAGCATTATTGGGTACTAGACTGTCATAAGCTGGCAGAGGGTCAAGCCTGAATTAAGGTACTAGGAATAACCTGAAGGAATAAAAAAAGATGCTAGAATGGCGCAGGCTCACATTATACAGGGCTAATGAGGAATGGCTCCAGCTCACATTATACAGGGCTAATGAGGAATGGCTCCAGCTCACATTATACAGGGCTAATGAGGAATGGCTCCAGCTCACATTATACAGGGCTAATGAGGAATGGCTCCAGCTCACATTATACAGGGCTAATGAGGAATGGCTCCAGCTCACATTATACAGGGCTAATGTGGAATGGCTCCAGCTCACATTATACAGGGCTAATGAGTAATGGCTCCAGCTCACATTATACAGGGCTAATGAGGAATGGCTCCAGCTCACATTATACAGGGCTAATGAGGAATGGCTCCAGCTCACATTATACAGGGCTAATGAGGAATGGCTCCAGCTCACATTATACAGGGCTAATGAGGAATGGCTCCAGCTCACATTATACAGGGCTAATGAGTAATGGCTCCAGCTCACATTATACAGGGCTAATGAGGAATGGCTCCGGCTTACATAATACATGGATAATAAGGAATGGCTCCGGCTCACATTATACAGGGCTAATGAGGCATGGCTGCAGCTCACATTATACAGGGCTAATGAGGAATGGCTCTGGCTCACATTATAGAGGGCTAATGAGGATTGGCTCCGGCTCACATTATACAGGGCTTATGAGGAATGGCTTAGGCTAACATTATACAGGGCTAATGAGGAGTGGCTCAGGCTCACATTATACAGGGTTAATGAGGAATGGCTCCAGCTCACATTATACAGGGCTAATGAGGAATAGCTCTGGCTCACATTATACAGGGCTAATGAGGAATGGCTCTGGCTCAAATTATACAGGGCTAATGAGGAATAGCTCCAGCTCACATTATACACGGCTAATGGGGAATGGCTCCGGCTCACATTATACAGGGCTAATGATGAATGGCTCTGGCTCACATTATACAGGGTTAATGAGGAATGGCTCCGGCTCACATTATACAGGGCTAATGAGGAATGGCTCTGGCTTAAATTATACAGGGCTAATGAGGAATAGCTCCAGCTCACATTATACAGGGCTAATGAGGAATGGCTCCGGCTCACATTATACAGGGCTAATGAGGAATGGCTCCGGCTTACATAATACATGGATAATAAGGAATGGCTCAGGCTCACATTATACAGGGCTAATGAGGCATGGCTGCGGCTCACATTATACAGGGCTAATGAGGAATGGCTCTGGCTCACATTATACAGGGCTAATGAGGAATGGCTCCGGCTCACATTATACAGGGCTTATGAGGAATGGTTTAGGCTAACATTATACAGGGCTAATGAGGAATGGCTCAGGCTCACATTATACAGGGTTAATGAGGAATGGCTCCAGTTCACATTATACAGGGCTAATGAGGAATAGCTCTGGCTCACATTATACAGGGCTAATGAGGAATGGCTCTGGCTCAAATTATACAGGGCTAATGAGGAATGGCTCCAGCTCACATTATACAGGGCTAATGGGGAATGGCTCAGGCTCACATTATACAGGGTTAATGAGGAATGGCTCCAGCTCACATTATACAGGGCTAATGAGGAATAGCTCTGGCTCACATTATACAGGGCTAATGAGGAATGGCTCTGGCTCAAATTATACAGGGCTAATGAGGAATAGCTCCAGCTCACATTATACATGGCTAATGAGGAATGGCTCCGGCTCACATTATACAGGGCTAATGATGAATGGCTCTGGCTCACATTATACAGGGTTAATGAGGAATGGCTCCGGCTCACATTATACAGGGCTAATGAGGAATGGCTCTGGCTCAAATTATACAGGGCTAATGAGGAATAGCTCCAGCTCACATTATACAGGGCTAATGAGGAATGGCTCCGGCTCACATTATACAGGGCTAATGATGAATGGCTCTGGCTCACATTATACAGGGTTAATGAGGAATGGCTCCGGCTCACATTATACAAGGCTAATGAGGAATGGCTCCAGCTCACATTGTACAGGGCTAATGAGGAATGGCTCTGGCTCAAATTATACAGGGCTAATGAGGAATAGCTCCAGCTCACATTATACAGGGCTAAAGAGGAATGGCTCCGGCTCACATTATACAGGGCTAATGATGAATGGCTCTGGCTCACATTATACAGGGTTAATGAGGAATGGCTCCGGCTCACATTATACAAGGCTAATGAGGAATGGTTCTAGCTCACATTATACAGGGCTAATGAGGAATGGCTCCGGCTCACATTATACAGGGCTAATGAGGAATGGATCTGGCTCACATTATGCAGGGCTAATGAGGAATGGCTCTGGCTCACATTATACAGGGCTAATGAGGAATGGATCCGGCTCACATTATGCAGGACTAATGAGGAATGGCTCCAGCTCACATTATACAGGGCTAATGAGGAATGGCTCTGGCTCACATTATACAGGGCTAATGAGGAATGGCTCCGGCTCACATTATACAGGGCTATTGAGGAATGGCTGTGGCTCACATTATACAGGGTTAATGAGGAATGGCTCTGGCTTACATTATACAGAACTAATGAGGAATGGCTCCGGTTCACATTATACAGGGATAATGAAGAATGGCTCTGGCTCACATTATACAAGGCTAATGAGGAATGGCTCCAGCTCACATTATACAGGGCTAATGAGGAATGGCTCTGGCTCACATTATGCAGGGCTAATGAGGAATGGCTCCAGCTTGCATTATACAGGGCTAATGAGGAATGGCTCCGGCTCACATTATACAGGGCTAATGGGGAATGGCTCTGGCTCACATTATACAGGGCTAATGAGGAATGGCTCTGGCTCACATTATACAGAACTAATGAGGAATGGCTCCGGCTCACATTATACAGGGCTAATGAAGAATGGCTCCGGCTCACATTATACAAGACTATTGAGGAATGGCTCCGGCTCACATTATACAGGGCTAATGAGTAATGGCTCCGGCTCACATTATACAGGGCTAATGAGGAATGGCTCCGGCTCACATTATACAGGGCTAATGAGGAATGGCTCTGGCTCACATTATACAGGGCTAATGAAGAATGGCTCCAACTTGCATTATACAGGGCTAATGAGGAATGGCTCCAGCTCGCATTATACAGGGCTAATGAGGAATGGCTCTGGCTCGCAATATACAGGGCTAATGAGGAATGGCTCTGGCTCAGATTATACAGGGCTAATGAGGAATGGCTCCAGCTCACATTATACAGGGCTAATGAGGAATGGCTCTGGCTCACATTATACAGGGCTAATGAGGAATGGCTCCGGCTCACATTATACAGGGCTAATGAGGAATGGCTCCGGCTCACATTATACAGAGCTAATGAGGAATGGCTCAGGCTCACATTATACAGGGCTAATGAGGAATGGCTTAGGCTCACATTATACAGGGCTAATGGGGAATGGCTCAGGCTCACATTATACAGGGCTAATGAGGAATGGCTCCGGCTCACATTATACAGGGCTAATGAGGAATGGCTCTGGCTCACATTATACAGGGCTAATGAGGAATGGCTCCAACTTGCATTATACAGGGCTAATGAGGAATGGCTCCAGCTCGCATTATACAGGGCTAATAAGGAATGGCTCTGGCTCGCAATATACAGGGCTAATGAGGAATGGCTCCGGCTCACATTATACAGGGCTAATGAGGAATGGCTCTGGCTCACATTACACAGGGCTAATGAGGAATGCCTCCAACTTGCATTATACAGGGCTAATGAGGAATGGCTCCAGCTCACATTATACAGGGCTAATGGGGAATGGCTCCGGCTCAGATTATACAGGGCTAATGAGGAATGGCTCCAGCTCACATTATACAGGGCTAATGAGGAATGGCTCCGGCTCACATTATACAGGGCTAATGAGGAATGGCTCTGGCTCACATTATACAGGGCTAATGAGGAATGGCTCAGGCTCACATTATACAGGGCTAATGAGGAATGGCTCAGGCTCACATTATACAGGGCTAATGAGGAATGGCTTAGGCTCACATTATACAGGGCTAATGGGGAATGGCTCAGGCTCACATTATACAGGGCTAATGAGGAATGGCTCCAGCTCAGATTATACAGGGCTAATGAGGAATGGCTCCGGCTCACATTATACAGGGCTAATGAGGAATGGCTCCGGCTCACATTATACAGGGCTAATGAGGAATGTCTCCGGCTCACATTATACAGGGCTAATGAGGAATGGCTCAGGCTCACATTATACAGGGCTAATGAGGAATGTCTCCGGCTCACATTATACAGGACTAATGATGAATGGCTCAGGCTCACATTATACAGGGCTAATGAGGAAGAGACAAAAGGACAAAGAAGGAAGAAGGCCAATATTCCTAGAAAGGAAGATGAAGCTTGGGCATAAAAAAGGTGTAAGAATGCAGGCAGTGTGGGAGGCATAGTGCAAGGATGCAAGCAAATGGATGACAAATGACATAAAAGGAGCAAAGGCTTCAACTAAAATGGAGTTGGTAATAGAGATGAAGAGGGAGAACAAAGGTTACTTTAGTTGTATCACAGTCGGAAGGAAAGGAGGAACTGACCTGGCCGTGCTGACCACAGATAGAAACAAGAGGAGGAGGAGACTGGAAGAAGCAGATATACTCCATGAACACTGCATTCTTTACAAAAATAAAAGTAACAGATGGGTGTAATTCAGAGTAGCAGGTACAGAAAATTATGGAAAGCAGTGATCATACACTAGGACATCGTGGAAATATGATGAGGAATTCGCTACCTTTAGGGGAAAATAAAGTAAACAAATTGCATAGGCTGCTTTCTGGAGTCTTCAGGTATTTGGCCAGTGTGTTGAGGTATCTGCACTGAAGGTCTTCAGGAGATCACTGGCGAGAGAAGAACTTAAAAGCCTCAGAACTGTAGGGCAGATTGTGTGGTATCCCTAAGTCATGGACTGAACAAGAAAACTCTTTGGGAGTACATGACTGTTAGCCTAGTAATATTAGCAGTAGCAGGGAAAATTGCTAAGAGGATCCTGATGGTGGAAGGACTGGTTACTTTTCTGAACAGTAGCAATCTCTGTATCAGCAGTCAACATGGGTTCATAGCAAGAATGAACAGCCAGTTAAATGGTATACTATTTTATGTGTGGCTTATATAGAATTCAGCAGAGTTGTACTGGAAGATATCATCCAACTGGCTATATGCAAAGCCTTTGACATGACCTCAAAAAGAGACTTCTAGTTTACTTAAAGGTCATAAGGGGAGGACTAAGGCTGAAGAACTGGATTGCTGTATTTTTCAAGGTCAGGCTGTAGAGAGAGGGGGAAATGTGAAGAATAAGGAATTTAACTGGTAGTGCCTTGCCAGCGTCGATCCCTGGGCCAGTACTCTTCCGTGTGGTCACTTCAGGGATGTCTGAGGGAAAAGACAACAGAAGCAGCCTCTTACAATGATACAGAGATAGGTGCTGCTATGGAAGTAGGGGCAAGAGTCTAAGGAATGCTTGGAAAGGCTGACTAAATATGCAGAAAAGGTCAGTTTTGGTTCAGTGCAGACAAATGTAAAGCACTGCACTTAAGCTACAATGGTCATGGTGTGAAATGTTAGCTAGGAGGACTGAAACTGATGGCAAAAGGGAAGGAAAATGGCCTGGGGTGTTAATCAGACCTGGGCGGAACCAATGTGAGCACAGTGAGAAGGTAGGGGTTGCAGCAAGCAGAATGCTGCAGTGTATTCTAACTGGAATAAACTCCAGCAACAAAGCCATGGTAATGTCCTCCATTTACTGGGCCCTGTCCATGTCATACCTTGAGTACTCTGTGCTGTGTTGGGTGCCATAAAAGGAAAGAGACAGCAAACTGGTGGAAAGATTGCAGATAAATACAACCAGAAAGGTGTGAGTGCTGGAGGCGAAAGTTCTGAGTACATTTTAGAAGATCTGAAATACTTTTCATTAAGACCAGAAGAGGTAGATGGTCACAATAGTAGTGGATGGTTCATGTCAGAAAGATGTGATAGGGCATCCTCAACAAGAGGGTTGGGGCTGACAAACAACAAGTTGCAGAGACCATTATTACAGGATTTGTGAAAGTACTTAGTAGAAAAGTCTGTGGAACCATAGAATGGACGACTGCAACTGGTAATAGCCAGGAAAAATATAGGGTTACTCATGAGGTCATGGAATATGTGAACAAAGAAGAAAGATGGGGATAGAGGTGCGAAAAGTGTTAAATGTACTTAGATGGGTGACTAGTTAGAGATATATCCTTTTTTTCCATCAAGCAAATATAATGTAAATTGTGCTCAGAGACCCAGCCACTGGTGAAAAGCTTGTCAGATAAGTAGCATATTCATCTGATTGTTTGTTCATTGTACATAGCCATTTGTTTTCCTTTTCCATTTATTTGCTAATGTGTGGTATGCCTATTAGGGGCAAGTGCTACTTTTCAGGGGACAACTGAGCGTGCTGGGTAGGTGGCTTGCTGAGAATCAGAGGTATGCAACTCGTGACTGGTGGAATCAAACCTAGAAATACAATGTAAATTCTGTTAAAGGATCACAGTTGCATCTCTGTGCATTATATTGTCAAACAGTGGTTTCACAAACAGTATGAAATGTTTCTAATAATAAGCATGTTTTTTTTTCAAAATATGTTCAAAGGATTTTATATATTTGTAAACAGCAGGATTCTGCATTGACGTTTCACTACAAATGGCTCCAGTGACAGTTTATTTTATAATTGCTCAAGATAATGATATTGCTCTTCTACTCAGATTGTATGCTATATGCAGTAATGCCAGCAAAAATATATTTTAATAGAAAAATCATTGTACATTTAAAGCATCAATTTATTTTATTAACCTATTTTACTAAATTCTGCTGAAGATGTAACACAAAACAACAGGCAATAAAACCTATGTATTTAGCCATAACAAAGACCAAAATGAAAGGCATAGTCAACATTATAAAGCAGTATTCTGTAAAGTTTTGCCAATCAGTTACTTTAATAAAGAAGTATTTTTCTTAAGAGTACACCTAGAATGGTGGCCAAAAGCACCTGGAACACTTAAAGAAAGTAGTTTGGAAGATGAATCAACAGCCACCAGTATCTGCAGGCTGCCTTGTTAAATGTGTAACAGGGTGTTCCACTCTTCTTTTGGGAAGAGAAGTGCATGGATGGTAAATAGCAAGTGATCAAATAGAAAGTATAATTTAATGAAAAGGTTATTTTGAATGTTAATGTGAGGGATGGAACCACAGCAGTCGATGGGAAACAGTTTCATTAGAAGCCATGTTGTTCACAATAAATTGGCAGGATTTGCAAAATGTATTTAAGTCCTAAGTCACTGGCCCTTAATAAAAGGGCATCCCTTCCACCCCCACATGCAGTGGACTCATTTAAATAGTGTGTTTTGTCCAAGTGCATAAATCTAAGCACATGACTGTCATTCTTTTGTCTGGACACAGAGGCCATATTTCTAGCTGTATAGTTTTATGCAGGAGGTAACGTGCGTGTTTCTTCAGTTCTCATTTCCTGAATGCTATTGATGTAGTCTGTCCATCAGACACTGAGCATGAGGAAAATCCTTAGTTAAAAGTTAAAACCCTTAGTTGGGGTTGGGAGGGTGGCCTAATGGTTAAGGTGTTTGCCTTACAAACACAAGGTACAGGGTTTGAATCTCACAGGGGATAACTGGCTAGGCTTAAAATGGCTCACAAGGGCAGTTAGCCTAGTACTAACCTATGAACCTATGAACCTATAATGTCTTAATAAAGCTGACAATGTAACACTGTAAGATGAAAACCCAAGAATTTGCTGAAGAATACCATTGCGCAGTGCTTGATTAGGTAATAGCAAAGTTCCAGGTAGTAGATGGTGAGTCAAAACAGTATTAATACAGTTAACACTCCTTTCATGTATGATGTTTTTTAAAACAGCCCCTGTATTAAGATATGATAATCTTATTGGCCAAGACTACCAAAAGCAGAAAAGCCTCATCTCCATTAATAAGCGGATACAATATTGAATTGAGCCTTCTGAAGACTCTAGAAGGCTATTAAAGTGAGAGCTGTTAACGTACTGCTTCCTGTAGTGAAAGATACCGGGTTCGATTACTGCCATATCGATTTGTCCACTGATTGACCCCAAGCAATTCATTTGATCTGACAGGGCTCCATGGTTAACTCTGAAGAGAGAGACTTGAGTCCAGTGTACTTACCTGGTTACTGAATGTATAAAATAAAAAAATATGTAAAAGCCTTATTTGGATAATTAGAGTGTGAAGGAATGTGTTACTGAATGGTACCAACCAAAAACCAAAAGATAATGTTGTACTGCGTAAGAGTGAAAGGAGGCATGACATCACATGAAAAGGAACTTTATTTTTAAGTTGTTTGCCTTTCTGGTTAAGTAGGTAATGCTGAAGGTCTTGTTTTGTATTTAGTATACTATAGACTCCTTAGGGATGACCTTAATCTTGCCTTCAGGACCATTAGGGATCTAACAGTTGAAGAACTCTTATTTCTCCAGAAATCAAACATTCTTGTGAGCACTAGAACCAGAGTTCCCAACTTGCTTCTTCAAGTAAAGAAATTATGATAGAGAAAAAGATTTGGCATATGATGACTACTCCTTTTCTGGAGCAAAACTTTCTCTCCAGGTCAAGCAATGTGACACACCATCTTCCTTTAAGAAGGATTTAGACAATTGAATGGGTATTCATGAATTTGCACCTAGAATGACTATCACTCCTAGAAAAAGGAGGTAAAGTCTAAGGGTGGTTAATGACAACATGTAAAGGGCCCCATGGCCATGTTGCCTTGTACATTCTGTAATTCTGTTGATTCAAAAGACCTTGCATCTTTCAAAAACTCTGAGTCAATTAAATAATGAAAATCTTTTCATAAATAAAAGCTCCATCTAACAGACTCATCTGGGCTGGGATTTAGAAATGTTACTGTCAGCAGTAAGCCCTTTTTACCACTGCCTGTAGCTGTTTGATTCAGAGAAATCCCTACCACAGTGCTTAATCTTAGAGGTGCACCACCATAGGGAGGGAGGGGGTTATCCCACTGGCCTACTGTAAATGCTAATGAAGCATTGCAAGGGAGAGGCACATGTTAATATAATGTCTAAAGTAAGTACTTGCTTCAGCTGAGCAATTCATTGAACCTTGTGGCTGCATAAATCCTTACTGTCGGTCATAGTAATTAACTCAGGTAAAAGCTTACATTTACACATTATATTCAATGGATGAGATTGTGTCAGAGGTAAGTGTAGGAGAGTTTAGCACACAGTTATTTTAGGGAGTGTGTGTGTGTGTGTGTGTGTGTGTGTGTGTGTGTGTGTGTGTGTGTGTGTGTGTGTGTGAGTATATGCAGAGGTATGAGTATTGTTTGGTGTGTGCATGCATGTATGTGTGTTTGGATATGTGTGTATGGGGGGGGGGGTTGTGTTAACACGATACATTGGCTGCTAACAGCAATTCTTACAAGGACAGCAGGAAAGGACCTGTTTTTGCTGATTCAGAAACATGCAGATCAGTCAATAATGAGGTCTTTCCTCATTGCGGTTAGTGTCTCTGAATCTCATGTTTCTGTGATCAAGCTAAAAGGCCCGATCATGGCTGGGCCTGTTTCTAAATCCTGGCCCTGGTGTGAGAATGTATTTATAAACACAGAACTAAAGTATCAGCAAAGTCAGGACAGTGAAGACTCTCCACGTCTAGATTCATGGTTGCATGACCTCAAACTGTAACATGGAAATTATGTGATTATGGAATGAGTAGTTCAAAGTGCAGCTTGCAAAGAACAACACATATTGCAAGTATGCAAGATGTCTTAATGCAATATGTATACACACACACACACACACACACATATATATATGTATATATATATATATATATGGTCTATATTATATCATCAAATGCTTAAAAAAGTGAACGAAGAATAATCGACCCCATGTAAGTGAAAGCTTACAATCTTGAAAGCTCAGAACAGCGATTTTTTTCCAAGAGGGAAAAAAATTGCTGTTCCAAAAAAAAAAAAGAAAAATAGATAAAGTGGGAGGCTGTGCCCCCCCCCCCCTACTTAAATATACCAACTCCAAGATCGCACTGCAGTGCTGAAAATGGCTAAGTAATGGAAGCGGCCAAGTGAATTCTTTCCCTGGGAAAGAATTTGCTTAAAAGTCACTTTGCTATTTTGCCTTTTCGTTGTTTTAAGTTCGACCAAGACGCATTCGATAGAATGCATCTTCGGTCATCTAATAGGAACAATATATATATATATATATATATATATATATATATATTTTTTTTTTTTTTTTTTTTTGCCATAGCAATGAGATTAGCATATCTGGGAAAATATCAAAGCACTTGTGTTCCATGTGTTAAGAAAACAAGTACATCACTTTAGAAATTGCAGGTGTGGGGTATCATTGTTCCAGAAGTCCCTATTCAACAAGTATCTGTAAAATGGGGGTTATAAAGGATATTCTTTCTTTCTTTTTTTTTCCCAGCATGTGGAAAATAATCCTCACAGGATCAAGATCATATGATATAAACAATGTGCTCTACAGTAATATGCATTTATTACTGACTAAGTTATGTTTGTAGTTTTGTTTTTGCATTTTTCTGAAGGATATTAGGTGTGAAACTCAAATTTATGTCATTATTTAGAGACTTCAGTCCTCAGCAACTTGCCAGAATACCACAAATTTTCAAGAAGCATACAGCCCAGTATCACACACATAATAAGTCACCCTCCCCATAACTCCCACCACCATGTTCTAAGTAGGCCAGCCTTTTTTGAAAGGTATATTTAGACTTGTTATACTGATAAAAATTTGTAAGACTGAGTCTGCCTTAATTTCATGAATTACAGTAATGTGAGTATAAGCAGAGCATTTAATTGTACTTCTAGGCAAAAAAGCATGAACACTGATGGAAAAGGCTACCGATAAATACACATCGTATGACAATACTTTGAATGGTACCACTACATTAATAATGGGGCGGGAAAGTTCTACTAAAGGAATTTGAGTTTAGACATGTGGTGTTAGATATGGGTGCATTAACATCTCTGTGGGGTGACATTAGTACTTGTACAATGTATAAACACAATGCATTTATAATACCTAATAAAACGTCGCTTTACTGGTGTGAGCTGATGAAAGTAATTATAAGACTAGAACACAAACAGTGTGATTCAGTTAAGCAATCAGCAGGAAGTAAGCAACGCAGATTACATGCACACTGTCATGGCTAAAATTTGATGAAAATATATGTTCAATTTTAGCAACATGGGTGAGCTTGAATAAACTTGAGCAACTGAAAACAGACAGGACAATCAGGAGTAACTAAACATTTGGCTAACGATATTAATATTCAGATGACTGAATCAGGCTGAACTGAGCAAATTTTAAAGCTGTGGAGAATAGTACTAGGTCATGAGTACTAAGAAAAACATAATGATGCAAAGTTTAAGAGACTATTGCCACTGGGATTTAATCTTGAATTTAATCTTTAGATGCCTTAGATGTTTTTTCACTTTCTGCCTTGTGGTTTATTTACATGCAGTACTATTGCTGTTTTGGTATGGCGGTTACCCATACCTGTCAACCTCTTGGTGCAAGAAATCTGGACAAAGCCTAAAATAGTGGAGGGTGGGCAAAGGCCCAAAAATAAGGACAAATTTTAAACATTGTTCTTATAAACTTTGAAAGTTGCTAGAATAACAGGATTTGTGTTAGGATGCATTTTTTGAGGCATATGAGGCCTGAAACCCAAATATATGTTATTTAGTGAATACAGTCCTCAGTGATTTTCCAGAAAAAAAAAAAATTTATGAGCAGACCAAAAATATGAGACAAAAATCTGGACAGCTGAGAGGAATGCAGTTACCTTAATTTTCATTGTACAGATATGATTTTTTTATGGCATAGTTATAACTACCTGAAGAAGCTGCTGGTAATCTGTTATTTGATGAGTAGACACATACACATACTTGCATGCAGTGGAAATCTTACTTTAAAATTCTGTAGATCGCTTTCAGAACTAGAATTGATCACACACAGCTCAAATGTACTCTTGCAAATTTCATCAGCAGGAACGTTCTTCTTATGGAGACATAACATACAGGAACTGCTCTTTTGCAGCTGCTGTGAAATATTTTGCACCTTCTCAGTCTACTTTCAGATGTTTGGTAAACTGAATGGAGTCTTTAAGCTTTGACATTGCTTTAACTGCCTTGAGAAAAATGCTGGACTCCCACCAATGTGTAGCTGACATCATGGGGGAAGAGTACCATGACCTCCACGTACCGCCATTAGCGAGATCAATACATAAGCTTTTAATCTCAGAACTATTATATCTAGCAACCCTTGAATCTGTCTTCTTGAGAGCTGACAAGGAATTTTGCATGCTGCCTTAAACAGGAAAGCACATTCCATTTGTACACAACAGTTCTAAAGATTTATCTGATTATGTAACAGCATATGGATTTAAAATCTACTAAAAAATAAAAATAACAGGCAGAGAAAATAAATCTCAGATAATGCATTCTGCATCCATCCCTTTGATCTTCAGCTGAAAACTTAAGTAAATGCTCCCACCTAATATTTTATGTGCCATTCAGCTCTCAGCAGGTCTGAGTATGAATCCAAAGAACCAAACATGTCAGAAAGCTTGATATGCGCACATACAGTTGATTCTAAAATAATGAATTGCAGTTTATTATGAAACTTATTTTGTATATCGAACTAGATTTCATTCTTAATAAAGTCTTCCAAAGCTATGTAATTCTGCCTTTAACAAAGCTTATTTACCCATATTTATTTATTTATCTATCCTTTGTTGACTAGTCCTACAAAGCTACTAGCCTCTTTTCAGGGGAGACGAGAGGTATTATTTATAGTATATCATACAGTCTGTTGTGTCTTTCGGTCCGCTAATGTTTGGTAGAGGATTTTTACGTGCCGAGTTACCAGCCCTGATGCACAACTTTCAACGAAGGCATGCCCATTCACGTATGCCTCCACACAGAAGACGCTCTAGCTGAGAATCGAACGGGACAACGTCTTGCTGTGAGGCGACAATGCTAATGCAGCACCACTACTGCAGGTCATAGTATATCATACAGTCTACATACATATATTGTTAACAGCTCAGTTTTAATCTGTATGATATATGTAAACTTGAGCTTCTCTTTGCTTGCTGACATTTAGGCATGTTGATATTTTCACTCTTGCTTTATTAGCTGCTAGCGGACCGGAGTTTTGCTGTGGCGACCCCTTACCGGGAAAAAGCCGAAAGACAAACAACAACAACATACATATTCTGATAGCTTCCAGCTCATATGGGGAATTTTTCCCTGTCTCTTTAGAAGTGATCTTACCATTTTGTTGTCATTTTATTGTTTCATTATATTAATTTTAAACCCAATAAGTGTTTACCCGACATTGGGCGTCCATTGCATCTATTTATTTTATAATTTACTTGAGTTTGTACTTCTGGACTGAGTCTGACAATGGTCCACTCAGATCAGGTCTCAAATAAAATAAAAAAATGGTTGTCTGATTTCTCTGTCAGTATGTCTTTGGCCCAATAGGGTCTTAGAAAAAATAAAATAAAATGGATCAGTAATAAGTGTATGTACATATCAGGACATTCTTCAAATGCTACATGTAGTTCTGTATTCATAGATTATCATACATTTACAACAATGTCACTTTATTTGGTAAATATATCTATCATGCTTCTATAAAGTTATAAAACCAAATGTGTGCTCATGTGTTTTGCCTTTGCTTCTGCATGTTGATAATGTATCTTTATGTATATATCTATATCTAATCTACATTTATCTCTCTCTCTGTATATATATATATGTCTGTGTGTGTGTGTGCGTGCGTGCGTGTGTATATATATATATATATATATATATATATATATATATATATATATATATATATATATATATGTACATGTATGTCTGTATATTTGCTTAAGTTGTTTGTATAGTACATTAAGTTCCAGTTAAACACAGTAGTTACATTTCTATTTACATTTATACATGAACAGTAGTTACATTTATACATTCTAAGATTTTATAGAGGAAGAAGTTACTAAAGAGAAAGCCCACGTGCAGCTTAACGGATTGTACAGGCAGTGTTTATGTCTAAAAATGTTGTCATTTCACTGAAATTAAGGAGAATATTTGGAGAGTATTGTATGGTGAACACAAAGTCTTAACCTTGTGTTGAGCATGTGTAGGACCAGGACTGGTTGGTTCAAAGCTGCGGAGAGCACCCCAGCCATACCTGGTTGCTCATCCTATCATACATTCAGACCCCAAACTGTGGGCAGTATAGCCAAAGGAGGTGGAGTTTCAATATATATTAAAGACATATGCACCTCCAGACTCATCAAACAGTATGAAACTCAGGAGACACTCCAGGTGCAGTTAACCTTTGACAAGACCCCTATACAAATTATGGCTAGCTCCTGGCCCACAAATCTACCAAATATGCCCAAACTACCTATCTAGACCTCTTTGAATATATCAAGATTCAACCCTTTACCCTGATCCTGGGTGATTTTAACTACCCAAACATAGACTAGAAGAACTACTCATGCCAGAATACAAATGCCCAAAGATTCCTCAATTTTGTCAATACAAATGCTTTGGAACAGTTAGTTGATACCCCCAGAAGAGGTGATAATATCTTGGACTTGGTATTAACTAACATGAGTAACCACTGCAGCATCCCTACAGTATCATCCTCCCTGGTAAGATCAGACCATAAAGCAGTCACATTCAAAGTCACCATCTCCCCCAACCCCACCCTCTAGCTAGGATCAAACAAAAAAACTTTTCCAAAGCTGATTACAGCTTCCTGAGGGATGGTATAAACAGCTTCACAGCCCCCTCCCCCTCTCTAGGAACTGGCACCAGTATCCAAAACTATATCAAATTACTATACAAACATTTATATAGATGCATGGAATCAGGAATACCTGACAGGACTAAATCTTCCTCCGCAAGGAAGAGTAAACCTATCCGGTGGACATCTGCAATAAGTAAACTCTATAACAAAAGAAAAAAATTGCTGTCCAGGACCAAGAAGGAGCAGGTGCCCAATTGGAAGCAATCCCTCCTTAGCCTAAACAAGCAAATAAAGAGCACTAGTGAAATCCTCCAAAGCAAACTTCAGGTCCAAATTGGCCACATCTACTGGAGACGGTCATAAAGCCTTCTTTACGTGTCCGTAATCTCAAAGGTAGCACCCAGATCTGTTCAAAACTAATGGTCAAGGACACCACATACACACATGCTGTAGATATAGCAAACTTGCTGGCTGGCAGATTCAGTGAACATTTCACCCCTCTGCCCCCCAATCAGTAAAGAAGGACATTCCCAGTACCTGAACCCTTCCCCTTATATCTAGAGATCAGGTCATCACTGCTGTCTCAAAGGCAAAAAATACAGCCTCCATGGGACCTGATAACATCTCAGGCTGCATCCTACATGAACTCAGGCAGGAACATGCAGCACCATTTGGCACCCTATTCAACCAAAGCCTGAGTACCAGCTTTGTCCCAGCTGAGTGGAGGACAGCCACTGTCATCACCTTACACAAAGGTGGAGTGTCCACTGATCCGGGAAATTATAGACCCATAAGCCTAACTATCCTAATCTGCAAGGCCATGGAACGGATTATCATGGACCTCATAAACAAGGACATTGGCAACCTCCAAACACTCGATCCCACACAGTTTGGCATCATCAAGGGGAGGTCATGTCTATTAAATTTGCTAGACTTTTTTGAGGCAGTCACCAAAGTCATGGATGAGGAGAAGACAGTCCGCACTGCCTACCTTGACCTGGCCAAAGCCTTTGACACTATTCCTCACTTGGGCATAATAGATAAACTCTGTCAACTAGGCATCAATCCATATGGTACCAGATGGGTAGCTAACTGGCTGACTGATAGAACCCACCTAGTCAAAATAGGGGAAGCCACCTCAAGCAGAAGACCCTTATCAAGTGGCATATCCCAGGGTTTGGTCTTGGGGCCTCTGTTATTTGGGATATACTTTTCTGAGGAGCAGGCCAAATCCAGTGGACTATGGCTAACCAAGTATGATGATGACTACAAGCTGGGAGCTGTCCTCAATTCCCCTAGTGACGTGGACATCCTCCAAGATGGTCTCACTCAAACAAATGGCTGTAGCCAGAAACATGGCCTCAAGTTGAATACAAAAAAATGCATCATCATCCTCTTTGGGGATAGTGATGTCCCCACAAAGTATCACATTAATAACAACATCCTAAGCATGCAGTCAGTAATGAGAGATTTGGGCATCCAGATTGATAGCAACCTGAGTTTTGACCACCATGTTGCTTCCATTGTACGGAAAGCTTTCTACATGGCCCACCTCATAAGTAATAGTATCTCATCCAGGGACAAGGAGGTCATAACATCCCTACATTCTTCCCTTATAAGGCCCATTATTAAGTACAATGCCCCATTCAGCCTGTAGCTCACAAAGCACATGCAGCAGCAGCTGGAGAGACCACAGAGGTTCTTCACCAGGAGAATCCATGGCCTCAAAAATTTACCATACACAGGTTAAAAGCCCTATCCCTCTACTGTTTTCTACAGACTCCTCAGAGGTGACCTCTGTCCGGCATACAAGGTGATCTTGGACCCTGCCTTGATGGGACTGCTGCATATCCACAAGTCAAGCTCCACTCAACTAAACCCGTACATGTGGCCTCAACCTGGTCTGTGACATCAATAGGACTTGTTGGCGGGACAGATTTGTGTACCAGAGACTGCCCCATCTATGGAATAGACTCTGTCTCCACGTTAGAGTACCTCCTTACCCCTTTTTAAGCACAACCTGAATAACTGGATGGGAAATAGAAAATACATCCCAGGGATTCCAGCTGTGTCCCTGCTGGACAGGGTCATCAGGTGCTGATTTGTCTATGTATGGGCTAAACTCTTGGCGAGGCTTATAAAGGCCTCAGGGCCAATAGCCTCGTAACGTCCTGTGATCCTATGAACATGTTGTTTAAACATTGGTTTAAGGCTATTGAGTTTGTTGGAAAGTTTTATTTGGATGGGGATACTATTCCAGAGTCTAGCAATGTATTGGGAGTAGAGTAATTTTCCTGCAACATTATTTGACTTATTTGTAAGTAATAAAGATTTGTTACTAGAACTGAGGTCCCTTGCTGGGCAGTAAGTCAGTAGTACGTCATGTAGTACAGGGCATTTTTCTGGATGGTGAATAAGTTTGTGTGCTGTGGTTAGTTATGAATATGTTAGACAGTTGTGCAGTTCAAGCCATTTAATTACTTTAAGCTAAGACAATGGTGGATCTTATGAGGGAGACTGTTGGCAAATTTAACTACTTCATTGTAGCAGGAGACAACTTTCTTTCTCTGAGTATTGTTTAAGTTTGTTAGGAAAACTTATTAGGATAACATTACTTTTGACATTATTGAGCATACCTAAGTGTCATAATTACATCATTGTCAGATGGTGTCCATATTCTGTTTGCTTAGTACACTTCCTTAGTCTGAGTGGTGGATGAAATGGGTCCATTAGCAGAAAAATGAATAAAT
This sequence comes from Protopterus annectens, assembly GCF_019279795.1. Lineage (NCBI taxonomy): Eukaryota > Metazoa > Chordata > Ceratodontiformes > Protopteridae > Protopterus > Protopterus annectens. The sequence continues at coordinate 558,568,599 of NC_056747.1, forward strand.
AAGTGTCATTATGCCAGACTTTGTTTCCAATTGCAACATGTGCCACTCACACTGTTGCCACTGATTTACTTTATTATATTTGTAGTTTCAAATGAAATAAAGGGGTGTTTCACATTTTTCAGTTTCTTTTGGATTTCCAGGTCTATAATCTGTTCTTGTTAAAAACTGCATAACAACAAACTCCCACTGACAACTAAGTTGTAAACATTATTTTCACTGCAACACTCTTCTATATAACTGATATCTTTATGCATACAGTGTAGCAGCAGTTTGTGTACACTGATAGCCATGCATGACAGGGTCACATTTCTGTGGGGTATAATTATGTCATCAAAAACTAAAGATTCACATTGAGTAGTCCTTTGAGATTGGCAGAATCTCAAGAAATAAATAAGCAAGGATGGTTGCTGAGTTACTTTAGAATACCACTGACTGATCTAAAAAGAAACTGCCACAAAATGGTACTTTGATTTTCTTTGCTTGAGATGAATCAAAGGAAATGTTTGTGATAAATGTGGGATTACATATCTGGAAAAGTGAAATATTACAGGACAAGTCTTCCAGCGTAGCAAGTAATTATCTGAAACTATAATAAACAGCAACAGAATGGTTGCAGTCTTCAGGTGTGGTAAACATTCTTGACTTTGGCTGGAAAATAACGCATGAAAACAAAGCAAACGTGCTATAAAGGGGGAGCACTCTAGAGAGGATGTATATCTATCACTTCCTGTATGAACAGCTTGTTGCTGGTAAATCGTCAGTTATGCACGTTAATGAATGTGTCCCACTTGGCATTTTCTTCATTAAACAGATGATTACAAATCAGAAATCCCTAAGTGTTCCTTGTATAGAATGTATTACATGCGTTGCAGACCCAGATAATTCTTTATCAGATACACCTGTTATTTAGTTATATTGTTACAATATTTGTCATGGCAAAGCCTGCCAGGTTGATGTTGTTTCAAAAGGCACTGTACTCCCCAAGTCCCTGTTTATAACATTAGCTACAACAGGAGGCTGTAGATGCTGGTTTTAATTTTATATACACACAGTAGCTTCAGTATAAAATACTGTTCCATCCAATCTAACCACAGATGTGATTTTAGCATTTACAGTAAATGAACAGAGCTTAGAGTCAGGCCAGGCAGCTCAATAAATTAACGACAACGTGTACTACTGACTGAGCTATTTATCCTCTCCCATTTCCTGCTTCCTCCCTAAGGCTTTATGTATTTTTAATTATTTTCCAATTTTGCCTCCTAAACTTCAAAAGCATGTGCTGATATAAATGTTGTTTGCAATGTTTGTTGACGGTGGTTCAGAGTTACTGGTAGCCACAGTTGCATAAACCGCTGTGTAGATTGGCCATTGATATACTTTTCTCACTAAAAGTGTAGGTGTGCAGTTTAAAAGAAATGACATGCTTAGGATCTTTAAAAAGGAAAATGTGATGAAAAGCATTCAAAGCTGTCAAATGAAGATGCTTGTATTTGTTTACACTGGTTTCCATTCCCTTTTCTATTTCAGAAAATATGCATATAAAATCTGTTTAACTTTCATTTAATCCCAAAATCATCATTAACCAACACGTATTGCTGGCAATCTGTTCAAGCAGTTAATTATGCCATAAAAGCAACCCTCTGTAAAATAACTTTAATCAATAAAGATACTTATGTTAGGGCAAGTACATAGTGGAAATATTTGCATTTGATGCAGTATGTAAGGCAAAGCTGCCATCATATGGCCTGTAATGTGGTCTTTTTTATCCCTTTCCTGGTTGTTCTGTGCCATGCCTGCATTATGTCTTGTTTATCAGAGTAATGCTAATGGCACATCAGGTATCACACACGCATCTAAAGTTAGTAGAGAGAAAGAAATGTGAGTGGTATCACTAGTGAGGCAGCTGGATTTGTGTTCCAGTACTGTAGTATTAGACACAGTACACCCCTGAGGTGTCATCCTGAGCTGACATATTAAAATATGGAACCGTCTGCCTGACTTGATGATAATTCAGGTGTGTATGTGTGTGCATGTGTGCATGCATGTATGTATTATACTGTGTGTGTGTGTGTGTGTGTGTGTGTGTGTGTGTGTGTGTGTGTGTGTGTGTGTGTGTGTGTGTGTGTGTGTGTGTGTGAATGAAGATAGAGACACAGACATATAAATTCTGCTGCACTTGTTGAAAAATAATAGGGAAGGGTCCTCAATGTCCTGACAAATCGTCCATAACCAGTAAAAATTATATCATAAGGTTCCCCTGGAGAAAGTCATGTGGTCATTTGGATGTATTTTTCAAACAGATTCAGTAGAAATAAATTAAAACGAGTAGTCTTGAATTTTTTTTACTGTTCTTTTATGGTTATAAGTCTTGGTCTTAATTTTTGTTTCTCCAAAGTATAGTCAAACAGTGTACTTCTGTTATGCTGACAAACTCAGAAAAGGAATAAACATGGCATGTCTACAACTTGTGGTTTTATTGGCCTTAATGCACCAATAAATACTAAAAAAGTAAAACTTCATGGGTATTTAGAACTTACGTAGCTGAAATACTGATATGTCTGTAAGGGCCATTTGCACATATTCTATGGGCTTCCACTACAGAAGGTTTAAGGTAATACACACTGAAGACTCTGGGGTTACTGAGTCTTTCTTGGACGTTTTACTGTGTTAAATTTTTACCCTTTGGTTTGAATGTTATTTGAGATATTTTGTAGGTACCTTAATGTTTATGGACATCAGGTTTAGTCTTAAGCTCTTTATTTAAAAACTATAGTCAGACATCTCGCATATGTTGTACTGAGGAGCTCAGAAAAAAAGGTTAAACATGGCATAGTTACAACAAGGGAGGTTTGGCTTTATTGGCCTGGATGCACTATTAACGGCTTAGAAGTAAGAAAAGTAAAAGGCTTGGGCATTACAAAGCCAGTCTAACTAAGCAATATTTGCCTTGTTTCAGATAACATTATAGGTAAGATAAAAGATTAAATGAACCCTTAAAATTACAGTTTTCCCTTCAATGGTATAGATCAATTTAATACATGTTCATTAATACATTCTGTTTAGGCATTAGCAAGTAGATAGAATTAAAATGCATGCTCTTATTATAATAAAAAGTTAGCAATAGAGTATTTAGATGTTACATGGAGCCTTCATTGCTGAAGTAATACTGCTAAGACTGTTCTCAATGAAGCACATAAAAATACCTCACTAATACCACTTGGCATTTAAGTCCTTTTTGTACATTGCTCCCAGAATTATGCAATACTTTTCTGTACATTCTACAGTTCTGCTTATCAGGTACAGTTCAGTAAGTAAACCTTGAACTTAATGAAAATGCTTTATTACTATAAATATTTCCCCGTTTATTTACATTGCATGTGATCCTATCACACAGAGAATACATATGTAAACCATGGCTACTTTGCACATTTGGGAAAATATTGAGACTGGCATGACCTTCTTTTATAGGCAAGGACATCCTAGCTTCCTTTTGGTTGGTATGAGTTATTAATATCACCATGTGAATCCAGAACAGTTACTAATGGACTTGGACTGTCCTTTTGGCCATTTAAATAAAACTGGACACATGTCCCAACATGTCTTAGTACTACAAAACCAAAAATTAGACTTACTAAAGACATCCCTCAGAGATGGGTCAGTTTCATCTGAAAACTCAAAGGGGGTATTCACCAAAACTCAACCCTCTCCAAAACAAAGTACTAATGAACCAAAAGAACAGCAGCAAGTATATGAATGGCTTACTGCATCTCCAAAAGGACTCTTTGTGGGTGGATACTAATGAGTTAACTATCATTACTGATGATGTGTATAGTATCTACAATATAACAGAATACTTGCAGATGTTCATAGAGTTGTATAATCGAAACTTTCTGTTCATTAGTGAAATTTGCTTGATGTCTCACTTGCCAGGCTTGTACATTGCCTCTCGAGGCTTACATATCTCTGTCACCAAACTGAGTTACAAAGTATTGTCACCTGTGTCTTATGAACTGTGATGTTATCACAAATCAGCATCTGTATGCAGTTTCATATGCAGATTTCAATGCTTATAAAATCTTAACTTGTAAATAGTTGAATTCTATGTGAAATGTAAGTACTAAAATGCTGTTTTGACTTCTCTATACAAACTTGCATCCAAAATGTGAAGTATTTGTTTCCTCTACTGATTGTCAAATACTGTCTGAAATATAGCTGATAGCTATTGTAAAGGTCAGGTGTTCCAGTATCGTCTGCTATGTATCACATCCCTGTTTATCCAGCTGTGTCTGTATGATGTGTGAGTTGTTATTTGCTGGAACATTTCTCTGTAAGACTCCATTAAAAATGGGCCATAACCCAGTTGGATATCCTAGTAATCAAAACATAAGTGATAAATAAGGGATGAAAAACAAGTCTGGGAACACAGTCAACAATGCACCATGTGAATATTTTTAAGTCATATCTGGAGTTTCATTTTTGAACATTTGCAGCAAGTAATTTTGTGCAGTGTATTAATAAAAAGCTATAGAAAATTAATTGTATAATGTATATAAAATACTAGTTGTAATGAAACATTCACTGCTAGCAGTCTGATCACTGATGTATTACTATAACCACAAAAGTCAAAAGTTCTGCCAGCTTGGACTTTTTACCCATGACCAGCAGGTTCCAAGGTACTTTGCAGCACAGATAACCCAGTGGGATACAGTAGATAGCCCAGTGGGATAGATTAATTCCAAAATAAAAAAGGGAAACTGGCTCACCTTAAAATGGCCTGCAAGGACATCTAGCCTAGTACTTATAAATATATAAACTGTCATCTTCATGAATTCCTTTTTGAGACTAAAATGTTTACATGTCTGCATGTGTCTATTACTCTGTGGTTGCTGCCCTGCAAGATCCTTGACAGTTGCTCAGAAACATCACGATCAGAAATCATTTAGAACAAAACAAAATGTTAAAGGGAAATTTTGACTGACAGAAGAAAGGCCATTGTAGTTGAGGAGGGACTCCCACAAACATTGCATAAGGGGCTTTGCCCTATGCATATCTAATTTTATTATAGTCATCTCCTGAGATCAGTGAACCCTGAAACAAGATTTTATGTAAGAATTCCTCATGAGAGCCATTTGTACATTATCACATGATTATTCATCATGGAGCTGTCCAGCTCCCACTTTGCTAGCCCTTTACCTCCAAGGCCAGTTCTTTCTGATGTGGCTCAGAAATTGATTAGCTAACAGAACAAAAAAAAAAAAAACAAGTAAACCAAACAGTACAATATGTGAATTCAGCCTTACTGGTAGAACATTGCACAGTAGTACATATATGGTTGAATACATTCTGCTAAAGTCATATCCGCAGACTGGCATAGCACTAAGCCAGACAACAGAGAGCAATATAAGGTAGGGCAAAATACTACAAAAGCATTAAACTGCTCTGTTCAACATAACCGTCCCCCCTCCCAATATACCATACTCCTCCATTCACATCCCTGCTTAGTTTGGAACTACACAAGTGGCCATCATACCTCTCAACCATCCAGATTTTTGCAAAAGGTCCAGAATTGTGCCTCATATTTTTGTTCTGTTCCTCAAAATTTGTGGGTTTTTTTTGGCAAGTCACTGAGGATTCAAGTCTGTAAATAGGGATACACACTTGACTTTTAACTTTGCCATTCAGAAAATGCCTACTAACACAAAACGAGGTATTCTAGTAACTTTCTATGTTTATAAAAGCAATATTTAAAATCTGTCTGTGTCTGTCTGCAGGCACATGGAAACTTATTTCTAAGAGTTGGAAAATGTCATCTTTCATCAGATCCCCAACATTCTGAGCCCCCTATGCTACATACCTTCTAGATGTCAAAACAATAGCTCAGTGTATTGTGCCTCATACTCCCTAAATGGGGTTGCCGCAGTGTCACTGTGCCTTTCACTGAGAGTGTCTCTTAATATTCAGGAAGGCCTCATGCCGTCATGTTCAGTGGAGAGAGAAACTCTTCGATGTGTGCATCCTACTTTCTGTTTGCTGCCACAAAGTAGCTACTTCCCCAACTACTGATCCCCCTAGAATCTGACACAGAATGTCTGCTTCAATGGTTATGTAACGCAACTGCAAATTAGGCTGTTCAACACAACTCCCCAACATAGATCAATAAACAAATGTAATCCATGAAGTTCATTTCAAAGGTATCCGGTATTTTTATTATCCAAAGCCAAGTTGCATTAAAGTAATGAATAAGAGCGATGTTTCCCTCTTAATGATTACTTTAATGCAGCTTGGCTTTGGATAATTAAAATACCGGATACCTTTGAAACGATTCTAAGAAAAATGTTGGCCTACTTGGATGACACAAAGTGGAAACTTATTTTATACGTTATTTTATTTATTTAAATACATATATAGATATAATTGTTAAACACATTGCTAAAGGTGTTTTGAATCTGGTTGGATTAATTGTATGGAAAAGCAAGATAGCGTTTTCATGAAACCCACCTCCAAGCACACAAGTTGGGCCCACTATGACATCAAGGGTGGTTCAATAAAGCTTAACCCTCCCCCTATGCACCCCTATGATGTAATGGAGAAGCACCTACCTTGTGGCCACCTACTAAAACTGTAATAAATACCCTAGTGAAACCACTGTTACTCACTCTTCTAAGCAGCGCTCATCTGCCAATAAAGGATTTTATATTTGAACAGAACTTTTAGTACTATTTTGTCTTTTCAGTTGGTCTGAATTACCACTGAATTACCTCCCACAGGTACCTCGAACCAAAGGAACATGGAAATAAGGACTCTAGGACCACAAGAGAAAGAAGCACCTTTTAATGCAGGGGATTTTTTTCCCCAATAGTGGCAATAGATAACCAGGTTTTTAGTTTTTATCCCTCAGTTACTCCCTTCATTGCTGAGGGTCCATATTTGCCACAACCTGGACTAGGACTGGACTGTATACCTACAGTACCGTGTAACCTTGAGCAAGTCATTTAAAAAAAATTGCTCCTGGGTCACCCTTGAAAAGTGATTGGGTCTCCAGTAGGCCTTCCTGGTTAATAAATGAGTGGAGTTGTCCATTATATCACCCTCTTACAAAAGGTAAGTAAATGTGCGAAATGTAGGAGTAGAGCCATGTGAGAAAACTGACCAAGAAGTGAAATATTACATGTTGGTGGCTGCATCCAAAAAATATGTAGACTTTATATTATAAAAACTGATGCTAGCAAAATAAGCCAAAAAATTTTCAAAATGCTCAGATATCAGGGTTTTGAAACTAACTTCACTTCCATAGCTGTGGAAACTTTTTTTTCTGTTATTTAAATTATCCTCAAAGACACAGAGAACACGCACACACACTTTTGCAGCTTGTCGTGTATACTTGAGTGAATGCCAATCCACAATAAAACTCTTCTTAAGCAAATTTTTATTGTCTCTCTCTTTCTCTCTAATCTTAGCATTGTATATTCTTAAAAAGCAATGAACTTACATGTCAAGAATTTTATTTTGATATAAGAAGCTGATTTTAACCTACTCTGCATTTTTTTCTGAGAAAGCAACGTAGAAGACTTCTACCACACTGGGTCCATGGGGAGTAAAACAGCAACTGTAAGACAAAACAGGGACACATTAGAACTCTGCTGTTACTTCAGTCTTTCACAGGTTCACATAGCATTGCTAAAATTATTTACTTTTCCCGTATTAAAGTTCCAAAAACCTGCTCATGGAACCTTTATTTGTATTAATGATTCACTTAACCATCAAAGTATTTCCTGCGCACTTTGTCAATTTTAGGCTTGAAAGGATTATACAATGTAGACCATTGTCTCTGAAGCTAGAGGGGAGCCCTACACAAAACTGGAAATGTTGGATTTAATGTTTAGAGCTGTAGCTCACTGCGAATTGATGAAAAACTGAAAAATATACAGTGTACAATGTGCCATCATGTTAAAGACCATGCTGGTATTTTAAAAATTTCATCTTTAGGGAGGCGATCAACAAGATCTCTGTCTTAAAAATACATTTGAAAAGTACCACATGGCAAACAAGACTCTACAATATGCACAGCATTTATCTTTTCACTAGACATCAAGGACCTCGGGGTTAGTAAGGGACTGATAGTAAACAAAGTGTAAAGCTATAAGGTTAATACAGGGCTCTGAGACAGAACTTTATATAGACTTGTTGTACTATAAAATTCGGGGGGGGGTATTAAGACATGTAGATATAACACTGGACATGGCTATTTGTGTATGCAGAGTTGTGAAGATTCTGACATTCAGCTAAAACAGTATGTCCAAGGATTCAGAAGTGTGCAAAATAAGGGCCGAGAGTACGAAATAAAGCAATGCAAAGCCTAAACCTGCTAAAGATAAATATGCAAATGACAGCAGCCACATGCTAGGCAAGATTCTGCCTTGTAGCAAATGAGCAAGCAGAAAACTCACACTGCAACTCATTCAGGACAGTCCGTAAGGCTTGTGGAGACAGTAACCATTCTGAGTAAGTTTGTAAGAAATTCTGGCAGGTGTCGCAGCAGGATATTAACATTTTAGCAGCAGAAGAGCAGTGAAAGAATGAAAAGTTTGTTGATAGAACTGAAGTGCTGTCAGTTAATATAGAGCATACTTCACAGTGTCAATGCAAACAGTAACCACCAGAATGAACATGTATAGTCAGCTCATACTGCTAATGATAGAGAAAAGAATTGCTGGCCCAAAAATTTGCGGATTTAATGCCATGAAGATAAAGCACCTGCATTTAGGCTGGATATTGGTGCATAGAGCAGCATACTGTAGTAATCGATTTAAAGGCACTGAAGTTAAGCATCAAACTATATGACCCAGAATGCATATTATCTTATTCAGACCATAAGCTTAAGAGTGTGGGTTTTGTCCAACTAGGAGTTGATCACAAATGTACAAAAACTATTGTCCCAGATGCTGTTCTCAGAAACTCAGAGTGACCAAATATCCTGAGCAGAAACAATTGTGAAACACATGGCATGGTAAAGAGAATCCATGTGTAGAATGACTTAATAACTTCAGCATAAAAAGAAGGCACGTTGAGTCAGTTTAGTAGAGATGGAGTTCAGAGTCAGAATACTTGCGCACTCACAGAAGTGTTCATTGTAAATTTTTGAGTAGTATTGAGACTAGTGGAGAAATAGAATCTGGTAGATTTCTTGAGAACATTGCATGCTGAAAGATAATTGTACTGGGGCAGAAGCTGACGTGTTACATATAATACGAAAATGTTTATGATCAGTGCTTTACTAGAAGCTGAAAAAGAAAAGTCACAGAGTGTAGAATGTTTGTTACAGAATACAGATACTGTTTGAAGAAATGTGCTGGTCTATTTGAAAGACTAGATTATTTCTTCTAAAGCAGGACCTATGATCCATGTTCTAAGAAGGGTATCAGATGCACTTATAGCTGATATAGTTAGGGATGAGCAGGAGTTTAAGTCATGAAAGCTATCCGAGTTATAATCAGACTGAACAAAATGCATGTTTGAATACCATCATAACAGTTGTGGAGTAAGATGAAGTAAGAGCATGTAATGATTCTTAAGATCTGAGTGAAAAGGTAATGTTTTCTGCTCCAGATAAATGATGTGGTAGCACCTGTCGAATGTTAAATTATTTTAAGTCAATGAAGCAAACCAGGGTTTTGGCAGATTTATATGAGCCTAGCTCCAGTCTGTGAACATTCAATATAAATATTGGTTTGCTAACAAGTTGTAAAGCTACAGGCAGTGATCTCATTAACTCTAGAAGTGTCTCAAAGAGTAGCAACAACTCTACTTGAATTGCAGTTTGGATAAGTTAGTGTACCTGATGTGTATCTAGTAAAGCTACATGACTGAATCAGGTCTCAAAGACTGAAGCTTAACAGCGTACAATGTCAAATCTGTGCAACTTTTGTGAAATAAATTACTCGTGTGTTAACTACAGGGGTCTCCAACTAGATGCTGCTATAGTAAAGCCATTGTAAACATGTAACATGCTACTGGTAAATTATCTCTTATTTATTTCCTACACAAGACATAGTAACTTTCCAGGTTCATCCGTGCTAGTCATATGTCACAGTACCATGCAGGAAACTACTGGAGCATGAGGAGCCATGCTAATGGTCAACAGAAAAATAGCATGGTAGTGGTCAACAGAACAAGAGATGAGTTTGGTGTTTTTTCTTCCACTGTTGTCACTGACTTCAGGTATCCATTACTGCCAAAACTCACGTCCTCACCAGTCCTCACTGTGATGGCCCCCAAGTATGACCCATGCCATGAGTGTCTTTCTTCAGGGGAAAGCCCTAAACATGGAAGTTTATAAGTTCTCCATCTGTGGGTACAGAAAAAAGTGAGTGACCATGCACTGTCAGGTGAGACAAGGTAGTTAAGAAGTCATCATACTATGACTCTCGGTGGACCTAATATCCTGGGCCTAATGGTTGCAACATGCCCCTTTTGTGTTTGTGTGTGCAGTGGGTCACAATAAGGGGAGAACTGCCTGTCTCCATAATTACATAAATGTTAACAGGGGCTCCACTCACATGCTGAGCCTAGTAACTGATTGCTGCAGTGTCTCATATCTCTACTGGAGACATAGCAAGCAATGGTCTTGCCTCCAGAATGCCCCCCACAACACTACTCTGAAGATAAGTGAGCTGGACAATCCTATTCATTCTTCCCCTCCCTCACATCAGTTCTAGCAGGCGCCTGAGTTGCTAATCAAAATTTGTTCACTTAAGTCATAGTCAGAACTTTGTTTGCAGGAGTGCAAAGCTAGATATAGAATTTTGAGTTGCATAATTGTTTACTACAGAACCTATCATAAATTTTATGATATGATGCTGCCTAAACATTTCTAAGTAGATATTAGTCTATTAGTCAGCAAGGTCTAGGTGGAAGGCTTTTGCACAATGATATTAGAGGAAGTATATTAGCCGCGGTGGTGCAGCGGTAGTGTTGTCGACTCACAGCAAGAGGTTCTCCCATTCGATTCTCGGCTGGAGCGCCTTCTGTGTGGAATCTGCATGTCCTCTCCATGGTCGAGTGGTGTTCGAAAGACATGCGTGAATGGGCGTGCCTTCATTGAAGGTCGGGCATCGGGCTGGCACCTCGGCACCGTAAAAATCTGCTGCCAATCATTAGCGGACCGGAGTTCTGCTGTGGCGACCCCTAACTGGGAAAAGCCAAAAGAAAAACAAACATATTAGCGGAAGTATGGATGCATTATGTATGTAAGTATGAGATGCTACTAATAGTCTTGCTTCTCAAACCATTCAGTTATAAGTGCATCTAAACAATAACATATTGTTTGCTTTCCCATTCAGCTGTCTTATCTGCTTATATAGCATATCCTGTTTGGCCATTCCCCTGGAATATGACTGAAAACAATGCTCATACTAGTTATTTTACAAATGCATAATAAATAAGGAAATATGCAGAGGCAGAGATGCTTGCTGTAGCAATGATTATCAAAAATTCTATAAATGCACTATGGTATATGGTAAGAGAATCATAGCAGATACAGACCATAACAAACGTAAAGCATCTTCTACAAAAAAAAAAAAAAACTACTACACAAAGCACCTGCACATCTTCAAATAATACTACCGCCTCTTCAGAAACATGCCTTGCAAGATAAGTACAAGTCGATACCCAAATACTGTCTGCATAAATGCTAATAAGAGTTGCTTGAAAAAAAATGTGTAAGTGTTGTGGCTAACATCACAATTGCCAAGGTCATCAGACAAGCTACAGAAGTGAAAGAGTAATTTCTGAGACACACTGAAACCTCATTTTCTATGTGGTTTCATTATAACAGGCTGGCCTGATAAGTTACTGCATCTCGACAAGCTATATTTTCCATATCAAAGGGATATCCAAACAGTTGATGTTTAAAGGTGCAAAGTAATCATTGTTACTTATATTTATGAGAGTACAATGTGACATGAGTCATGTATATGCATAAGTGCAAGGAAAAAGCTTGTCATACCAGACATTGTCCCATTACATCTGGGTAGGTAAAGCAGTTAGTGCAAAACTGAAGTCTGTGACATCATCAAGAATGAAAACCAGAAACGTGGACTTGTACATTTTATTCCATGCCTTCATTAACTTGGCTGAAAGAAGGAGTTGAATTTTTCCAGTATAAAAACATGCACTTTCTCTTGGACATGGGCTATTTTTCAGAATTCCCTGGGGTAGTACTATGTGGGCTGTACTACAAATGAAAGTGTCCTGAAGTCTGTTTTTGTGACGCTTGGAAAACTGAATAAAACATCACACAATTGTCCACAGCATGCAAATCAAATAATCTCAAAACTTGAGAATCAATGGAAATTTAAGCACATTAACATCTGCTACTAGATATCCAAATTGAAAAGAATGTTATGAACTGTGAGAAATATTCTTAAAAGTGAATATTCAGACTAGTTACTTTTCCATGCTCACATACAGAAATGTCGCATTATTCTTGTCCATTCTCAAGTTCAGAAAGTACAGACTATGTTACTAGTGAGTTATTATTTCAAAGCTAGATTACTTTCAGATTTATGTTTAACTGTGTCAGACATAGGATAAACAGCTATTGTCTTACTACAGCACAGATAAAAACAAAACTTCTACTTTGATAAGTATGCACAAACTTTTAGTTTTGAGAAAAGGAGAACCACTGAGAAAGTAAAGAGGATAAATTGCCATTCAAGCTGCAGGAATTAGATTCTATCAAAAGCTTACTATGGTTAAGGCTTTTAGGCATGAACATTTATTGTAGAAATAGGAGATATTTGTCCATGGAGAAATCTACAATAAAATGTTATTCCCAAACTGGAACTGTGACAGAACTGTTCCTGTATCTTCTCAGAAAATGGTTGTTTCAAGTGTGTCTGATTTTAAGTCATACTTGAGTACTTCTAAGTTACCTGATATGTAAACAGAATATATACATATGCATATATGTATGTATATAGCCATCCTTATTTATAAATGCTATTAGTCAGACAGAAAGTAGCAAGATCATTGACTACCCAAAACCAAATAGTGACTGCAAATATTCTGGATTCAGAAGACTATATACAGTGACCGTAAGTCAGGTAACATTTGTGTTGTTTTTGTCCTTTTATACATGTATCAAATTAGATCCGCGGTGGTGCAGCAGTAGCATTGTTGCCTCACAGCAAGAGGCTCTCCCGTTCAATTCTTGGCTGGAGTGCGGGGAGTGCCTTTTGTGTAGAGTCTGCATGTCCTCCCCACGGTCGAGCGGCATTCCGAAAGACATGCGTGAATGGGCGTGCCTTCGTTGAAGGTTGGGCATCGAACTGGCAACTCGGCACTGTAAAAATCTACTGCCAATCATTAGTGGACCAGAGTTCCACTGTGGCGACCCCTAACCGGGAAAAGCCAAAAGAAAACAACAACATACATGTATCAAATTACTAACTTAGTGTACTCACAGGTCATACTTATTTTATTGTTAATTATTGTATGCAAAGTGTAAATAATGTGATCTCCTTTTAAATAAGTGGGATGCCATATGTGTATATGTAATGGCTTAGACTTTCTTTGAGAGCTAAGGCTAAAGGTTAGTCACATGATCACTGAGCAAAGTGCCAGGCTTTAGGAATGGTTATTTGATTAAAATTTCTTTGCAATATGCTTTTCATCTCAACAATGTATAATTCTTAAATACATATATGACTCTGATTGCAGTCCATCCTGTCTTCTAGGCAACCATCAGTAGATTTTGTTATTCAGTTTCCGCCATTCACCCATGCATGCTTACAAGGTTCCAAGGGGTGGTCATACAGTGGGGTAGTGTGGGGATTTGTTACCTACCTCAGTGAACAATACTATCCCAGTAGCACTACCCCTGATGAAAGCAGACAACTCTATCCATCTCCAGTGTTACATCCAGTCTCTTCCAGGAACTGTAAATTAAGTACGCATCCCCGAACAAATCTCCAACATTCCTACCTTATCATTCCGCTTCCTCCCCCATTGGCTCCTTCTGCACCAAGGTAGCAAAGCAAATCCAGATCATCTGGGGTGTGCATGGGGCTCCATCCCTGCATGTAGCGGAACTGGCTGAGTATGTCTTATTTTGATTGCACTGACTCCCTATGTGTTATTAAGGTGTTTTGAGCAAGTATACTAAAAGATTTTCATTTTTCAATTTATACTTTCCCATTGATGTTTTTGAAATTGGAGGTTTGTAAGTATATTTGTACACACACACACACACACACACCATTTAATTAAATTTAACAGCCCTAGAATAAACATATCTAAAATTTAGAAAAATGAACCATACATGAGTGAGAGTGACTAATTACCAGCACTTTGAGTCACCATGAGAATTAACCCTAAAAATTAATTTACCAATTAAGGTAGCTACATTAATTTAAAACTAGACTATGCATGTAGCTTTCTTTTTGTGTAGTGCAACAGAACAGTGGCAGTTGGTGTATATTAACATGCTGCTTTCTGGAGTCCAGGATCTGATTCCTTTGGTCTCTACTTACCTGTCTTACTCTGAACAAGCTTTTTATCCAGATAGTGCTTCCAGGTTGACTAAAAAAAAAAAGTCCATGTGGATCGGTGCTCTCCTGCAGATAACAAATAAAAATGAAATAATGAAATGACAGTTCTTTGCAAGCAATCATAGAATGCATGCATTTTCTACTGAAATTTGTCACATTTTAACAAGTCATTAAAGTTACTTGCAGCTATTAATATAGCACATCTATGATGGAGGGTAGACATATATTGACAATAAAAACATGCAGTCAAAGCTACACAAACCTACAGTAACCCAATACACTGTGAAGCTGTGTTACCGAAATCTCTTGGAAATTGCAACTGAAACTGGGTTGCTGAGAAAGAATAACAGTGAACCATAGCCTACTGTATACTCTGTCATAGTAGTGGCTGCATGAATCAAAATAGCTGTCAATAGCTGCATTGTACAAAGGATTGGTATTAATCCATTGTCCTGCACTGGACATATCACCAAATAGTAAAATAAAAGGTAAATAGTCTGGCATACTTGATGATGTAAACGGCAACAGCTTAGAATGAGTATTTTAAGTATAAACTGTTAGTGTTAAAAGAAACACCTTCTTATTAAGACCCTCTTGTTCTTTTAAAGGCCAGTTGTGCATAGATGGCTATGAGCTGAGAATAAAGTTAAATTACTTGAGGAAACTGCCTTACCCAAAACATAGTTTTTCAACCAACTTCCAAGGTTTCATCACGATTTTAGTAACCACCGACACCTCTTTCTGCTTACAGATGTGGATTATCTTCTGCAGTGGAAACAGACGTGTATACAGTATTCTACTAGTAGAATTTTAGCTTTTAGTTTTGAGCAATAAACCAGTGTGAATGTCATTTTTAAAACATCTGTGTAAGCTGGATATAAGCCCAAGGCAAAGAAACCTGAGGTCAATACAGAGGTCATGATGGATTATTCTTCTGTCACTGCCCAAGGCAAATCTGCATAAGTTGCTAAACACCTTTGATTATGATTTTATGATAGTTCAGCAGTGTCCACTGTTCTCTTCCAACCTAGCAACAAGAACCATCTTAGTTAATCATTTAGTACCCGGAGTAACACTGATAACGGGATTGATGAGTTCTATGCTCTCTTATAGTATACTGTAACAAGCATGACTACACAGCCCTGCAAGTATGATTTTCAGATCTAGATGCATCAAGATGTTTTTATGCTGAGGTACAGTATAGGTTTTGCCATAGACTTTACTGATGCCTGTTATCAATTCAGCTTTGATAATTTATAGGTTTGTTACTTTAAGGATCAAAAATGCAGTCTAATTATATAACCAAAAAATTAGACAGCATTAAAAGAATAGTATAGACTGGTACACCATCATATTTACTTATATTTGCTAAAAACTTTGATTTTTTTTAGCAATATTCAAGATATACATGGAGAAGTACAGAGAAGGACAGAAGGAGTTGCATTGTGTTTTTGTAGACTTAGAGAAAGCATATGACAGGGTGTCTAGAGAGGTGTGGTATTGTATGAGGAAGTCGGAAGTGTCAGAGAAGTATATAAGAGTGGTACAGGATATGCATGAGGGTAGTGTGACAGCGGTGAGGTCTGTGGTGGGAGTGACGGATGCGTTTAAGATGGAGGTGGGATTGCATCAAGGATCAGCTCTGAGCTCTTTCTTATTTGCAATGGTGATGGACAGATTGAAAGACGAGATCGGACAGGAGTTCCCGTGGACTATGATGTTTGCAGATGACATTGTGATCTGTAGTGTGAGTAGGGAACAGGTGGAGGAGACCCTGGAGAGATGGAGATATGCTCTAGAGAGAAGAAGAATGAAGGTCAGCAGGACTAAGACAGAATATATGTGTGTGAATGAGAGGGAGGATAGAGGAATGGTGAGGATGCAAGGAGTAGAGGTGGTGAAGGTGGATGAGTTTAAATACTTGGGATCAATAGTTCAGAGTAATGGTGTGTGTGGAAGAGACATGAAGAAGACAGTACAGGCAGAATGAAGTGGGAGAAGTGTCAGGAGTGATTTGTGACAGACGAGTACCAGTAAGAGTGAAAGGGAAGGTCTACAAGAGGGTAGTGAGACCACCTATGTTATATGGGTTGGTGACAGTGGCATTGACAAAAAGGCAGGAGTTAGAGCTGGCAGAGTTAAAGATGTTAAGATTTGCACTGGGTGTGATGAATTAGGAATAAGTATATTAGAGGGTCAGCCCAGGTTGGAAGGTTTGGAGACAAAGCCAGAGAGGCAAGATTACATTGGTTTGGACATGTGCTGAGGAGGGATGCTGAGTATATTAGGAAAAAGATGCTAAGGATGAAGCTACCAGGTAACAGGAAAAGAGGAAGGCCTAAGATACGGTTTATGGATGTGGTGAGAGTGGACATGCAGGTGGTTGGTGTGATAGAGCAAGATGCAGAGGACAAGAAGAAATGGAAACAGATGATCCGCTGTGGCGACCCCTAACAGGAACAGCCAAAAGAAGATGATGATTCAAGATATACATGTTCATTAAAGGGTGCATTCCCTAAATTCAGCTCATCATGTATTCATATCCCATATGCTTTACACAGAGGACAATGCAAAATAATTACACATTTTAGACATACTAAATTTGGTGGGTAAAGAAAAAAAAAACATAGATTTATTATATAACATTTTCTTTTCAAAAGCTTCTTATGTATATCAACATTAATTCATTTTCTTGTACTGACAGACCAAAAATAATTTTTAGCTTCACCTTTTTAAATCAATTCATCATTTATCACAAACTTAAATCTGTGGATTCTCTGAATAAGTTCTAGTAATCTTTTTTATTTATCAAATTTTATAAATTTTAACCACTAGACCAACTCACCCTGCCAGATCATTCTGTCCTAATAATTCAATAAATTTCAAGCTAATGTGTTCAGTACAATTTTGCATATTCTACTTCTTAATGCAGTATACTCTTACTAGATCTAAATAACCAAAGCACACAATCGCACATGTATATCTACATATCTGAATCGATATATGCAAGTTCCTAACATGGTTTTGATCAACCCTTACAATATCAACCAAAACCTCTGTACTCCCAAAACATCAAAATTTCAATATGAGTTTCAATGTGGGTCCTGTTTTAACATGAGTCCTGCGGGGATTTGGCGGAAGGTGACAGTACAGATCCGATGTTTTTTGCCTCAATAGAGTTTAGTCGACATTCTGAATGATAACTAAAAGATCGACTGCCACCATATGTAAATGAGACTATATTCTGAAGAAAAACAGCGTTGAAATGTTGAACCTCAAAAGATCATCAAAGCATTCAGAATAACAATAACACAACGTACTAAACCTTCTGAAGATTGCAAAAATAAATCACTTTTCTTTTGTGATCTTTAAACCAAAAAGTGACTACAAGATTCAGACCTATTTTTATCTGAATACTGGTAGTGTTAAGGAAGTTTTTTTTTAAGCTAAGGTATAGGGTTAGGGTTAGCATACTATACTAAGGTGGCACAAGAAGATTTGTAATGCATGCCAACTTTGCACCTGTCCCCTAATCTTAACCCTACATCTTCCTTTAAAAACATTTTTTTTTGGTTATACTACCAATAAACAAGACAGACACACACACACACACACACACACACACACACACACACACACACACACACACACACACACACACACACACACACACACACACACACACACACACACACACACAGCAACCCACTCTAACAACACTAAATCTCTATCTCTCTCCCCCGTTATATAACACATACCCTTACCTGCAGATACTGCACAAGCACCAAATCTGTCCCCTTACCTAACCTGCAAACACTCGCACAAACACTGAATTTATTCCATCACTTAACTCCTATTAAAACCCTAACCTGGGAAACACTTGCACACCAAACCCACTTACCCATTTTGGCAAAAGAGACATTTGACTATAACGTTCAATAAAATGAACATTCACACAGAAGCACCTCTTTTTCCTTCTGTCAAACAAACAAAATTAAATGACTCTGGAATGCAGATGTACTCCATTGATCAAACAGTGAACATTTCAAAAGATGGAAGATCAAATGTATGCATGTAAGGTAAGTGAATGTTTCCTGTCAGCCAATCATTACCCTATCCAACTCTCATGTTCATGTCTCATCCCTGCGGTAGGTGTATTTGCATAGATATAACTTTGCTGCATACAGCTTACAGTGCTCTGTCAGAAAAGTCTTGTGTAAGTCCTGCTTTTATAGAATGATACTGGTACCACCTAAAGACAAGTATCAGTTTTGCACTTCAATAAGGTCTGTGAACTCTGTCTCTTAATTCTCTTATTACAGTTGGTATGAAAAAAAAAACATTAAAAATTAGTACAACAACATAAGAACCAATGTCTCTTGAAAAGTGATGCAGAGGAGTGGAACCCTAACAATGACTTATGTAACCTGGGTTCAGGTAGTGGCAGGAGCTGTGCAGGAAAGAAAGAATAAAGCGGTATTGTCCATTTGCCTCTCCCAGGGGGATAGTAGTGGAGGGTGCATCTTGTGCTAATAAATCTTTGGTGGATACCATGAATCTAGTGGAAGTTGGCTACTGAGAGTGATATGATAGGGTTACCTGAAGAGATACAAAGCTGTTACCTTGGCATTCAGGTTTAATGCTATGTACTAGTAGACAAAGACCCTGCTGCAATCATTGGTGGTTTGATTCTCATAACCTCCATTTGCCTACTGTATGAACAAGTAATTTAACCTGTCTTTGTTCCCAGGTCACTTCTGAAAAGGAGCATTGTGTCCAATGGGTATACCTCATTAACAAATGCGTTTTTTTTTATCATATCACCTGCAGAAGTGGGTGATGGCCACATTTACACCTTTTGCTTTACCATCTTCTAAGGTCTTGCTCAGCATCCAAGGAATGTTATGGCTACAGAAGAGGAAAAAACCCTGATGACTGCTTGTTTGATAGCCACTTTGTGACTCGATCTTGACTAAAATGGAATGAATAAAACAGATAATGGTGACTGGCTAGATGAATGGTAGGCACAAAAAAAACAGAATAAAAAACAAATGAGATAGAAAAGGAAATTGTAGTAGGCTTTGTTCTTTAATCCTGAATTTTATAAATTTTTCATTCACAGATCAAATTGATTCACTTTAACTAAATAGAATTTTTTTTTTCTCAAAAAAGTTTTATTTTTCAAATATAGTTGAATAAATTCCATAGTATTTGTATATAACATCTTAAATAACTATGTACACTATTTACATCAGCCTGACACTATAACAGAGCTCAGTATATACAATTACTTTATGAGTATATAACAATCCAGATATCAGAGTGTATCTGTTCAGTAAAGTGTCAATCAGTAAGACTTTTTTCCATGGATTGTTAATAAATGGCTTAGGATGAATCCTTAATTCTTTAATTTTAATTTCCAACAATGCTGTGGTCTTCAGTAGGCTGTAGAAGTCCTCCAAAGTCGGTATTGTGTTTGTATTCCAACTTCTTGTTATACACTTCCTTGAGATTGCAAGTATTGTTCATGCTAGATACATATTTGGCTCATTCAAATGAGGACCTTCATACACACTTAATAATACTAGAGCTCTAGATAAGTTAAATGATCCATTAAATAAAGCTTGTAAAAAGTTTTTAATACCATTCCAAAATGGCTTAATTTTAACACAGTTGAAAAAATTGTGATTCCAATCTGCATTGTGTATTTGCTCACACCTCCAACATATTCCCTTTGTGGAAGAATTAATTTTAGTAATTCTATCTGGAGTTAAGAATGCTCTGTGCAAGAATTTCCAATTAAAAACTTTCCAGTATTGTGTAAAGGATGTATATTTTATTGATAATAAAATATTTGATTTAATTTCTTCAGTTAGCTGTAATGAGTGTCCTTTTGTTATATAATTTCAGTATGAGGATTTGGGTGTTTTATAATTTATCAGTATCTTGTAAAATTTTGAAATACTAATTCCCATGTCATAATCATTATTATATATCATTTCATACAGGTATTTTGTAAGTTTAGGTATTTCTTTAAATGAAGTATTACTAATTATTCTGTATAAATCTTGCAAATACGTCAGAATGCTTTGCATAGTTAGCCAATCTTGTTGTGGAATTTTGTATGTTGTTTCTATTGTTTGAATATCCAGAACTTTTAGTTCCTTTGATGCATTGAAACCAACAAACAAATCCTTTCTGTTCCCAGGAATTATTTCTCTGTATATTTTATGTGGATAGCTCTTTGTAGCTAAGAATGGTGTTAAAAGATCAAACCAGATTTTTAAATCTATATTTGCATTAATAATCTTCCTAAATGAGTCAATGTAATAATTAATCATACGAGTCTTAGTGGGCTTAGTTATGTTATATTGCATGCTAATACATAATATGTGCCATGGCAAACTGTTTTTATCTGTTATTCGAATTTTTTTTTTATAAATCAAATTAATTTATTGATATTACTGTTAGTAATTCTTTCCAATTTGCAGAATAATTTGTACTTATCCAATCTGAGATTTGTTTAGATATTGATGCTTTTATATATGTTTCTATATCAGGAAAGTTTAATTCTCCCTGTTCTCATGGTCTGATATGATGTATTAATGCTATTCTATTTCTTTTGGGAAACCATAACAATTTTATTAAGCATGAGTTTATTTCTCTGAGTATATTCCTTTCTGGTAACAGTTGTATTGCCAAAGCTATATGTAGAATCTTGGGTAATAAAACCATTTTTATTAACTGTATTCTATCTTCAAATGTTAATATTATTTTGTTCCACTTTTTCCACAGAGATTTTAATTGTATTGATGATGATATTGTAGTTTTTTGAGATTAATTCAGTATTATCCTTGCATAACTCAATTCCTAGATATTTTAAGGTAGATTTTTATTTCCCTGTAATGTGATTCTCCTTTATCTGCAATTCATTTTTTATTTAAAAATACAAAAAATTGATTTTGATTTATTGAAATGGAGTCCCGAAGTCCTGTAAAATGTGTCAGTTTAAATATCTAATTCTTCTAATGTCTCTTTTGTATTGGATAATGTTAATATGTCATCAGCAAAGAGCACTACTTTAGAATTATGTTGTTCATAAACATCTACTCCTTTCATTTTTCTATTATTATGTATTGAATCTGCCAATATTTCAATAGACAAAGCAAATAGAATCTGTGACATGGGACATCCTTGTTTAGTACCCTTTGTTATATGTATAGATTCAGAGGTGAAAGGACCAAGCTTAACATACGCTTAATTATTTGTATATATATTCTTTAGTAGATGAACAAAGGAAGGAAGAAATTCAAATAACACCAGAATTTTGATAAATAGTCCCAATTTAGAAAATCAAAGGCTTTCTCTATCTAAGCCAATTATGAATGTTGCTTTATTTTCTTTATTAACATAATCTATAAGAGAAATTATTCTTTTGATATTGTCATGTGTGTGTCTATGGTATAAAAATCCAGTTTGATCATTATTTATTGTTTTGGATAGTGGTATTTTCATTCTATTAGTTAGTATTGTCATAAATATCTTATAGTCATTATTTAATAATGATATAGGTCTATATGAGGTACAGAGGTTTGGGCATTTGTTTTCCTTTACAATTAGTGTGATTAAGGAATATCTCCAAGAGGGTGGTATTAAAGCTTGTGACTTAATTTCTAATAGAGTTTTATGGAAGTGGGATAGTATCTTTGAAGGAAAAAGTTTATATATTTCCATAATTATGCCATCTATACCTGAAGCTTTATTATTTTACCCTTTTTTATTGTATCTGTAATTTCTTTGTAGGATATGGGTGCTTGTAGATTTAGTTTTAATTTTTCTGGTATTTTTTTTATATTAGAACATTTTTCATCTAGATTTAATTGATCGATATGTATATTTTCTTTTTGAAAATGTTCCATATCGTGATTTCTAAAGGTATCAAGAATGTCACCTATATCAGAGACATTTTCCCCTTTCTTTTCATGGAAGAAACTTTTAATGTTATTAGCTTTTGATTGTATTTTATTCTTGTGGATACATTATGTAGATATTTGGGAGAAGTGGCCAAGGTATTATTTTTTTAGTTTTTCTAAAGCTAAACTAGTTTTATGTGTTAGAATTGCATTGCATTTGTTGTTTAATACTTCTACTTTCTTTTTTCCAAATGATTTAGATTTTTTTCAGCTTTTACTGACAAAAGTTTGGATTGTAGATCTAATAATTCAGAATCCCGTTCTCTGATTTTTTTTATACCAAGTTAGGGTTTTTCCATATATGTAAGCATTTAATGAGTCCCATATCATTATTTTATTTATCTCTGTGGTGTAATTGCTATCTAAGAAGAACTGTAATTCAGATAATAACCAGGGTTTGAACTTTTTAATTTTAGTTACATATGCTGGAATTCTGGAGTTAAAGATTAATGGTTTGTACCCATTTTGAAGTTTTAGTATCAATGAATTCTGGTCTCAAAAGGGGCAGGGAGTGATTGAGAACTTAATGATTTTAGAGTGTAAGTCATGAGCAGCAAATATTTTATCTATTCAAGTTTGGGTACCAAATCTGTAATCTTGATGGGAAAACAACACAGATTTATTTTCTTTAAATTTGAAAGTATCCACAAGATGAAATGATTCTACCCACTTGTTTAAAACTTTTGATACAGCAGATATATGCAGTGGTCTTTTATTTGTAGTTTCAGAAATATCAATTATACAATTAAAATCTCCTCCTAATATTAAGTTGACTTTTATAATTATTAGAAATGAAATCCAAGTGTTTAACAGTTCCTCATCCAATGCCTATTCTGTTATTATATTTAACTATTACTAATGCCATAAGGCCTTCTTTATCTTCATACTTATAAATGATTGCAGGGTTAATCACATTTGTTTTCCATAAAATTGTTGCCCCTTTTGTCTTTGTCTTTTAAGTGGATTGTGCCAATATCATATATTCCTTAAGATTTCATTTGTAATTGTCATTTGTTTTGAAGTGAGTTTCTTGAAGGAAGACAAATTATGCTTTGTTCAGTTTTAAATATTTCAGTAGATTTGATCTCTTGCTAGGATTGTTTAACCCATTGTTATTTAAAGATAAAGTTAAATTCATCTTAGGTTATTTAGACTATGTGTTTTTAATTTTATTGTGACTATTAAACATTTTCCTCTGATAACTATAAAGTATATGTTTGAGCTTTTAAAGGAAATTTCCGTTTTACACTGTTTACCAGTAAAGTAATGTTTTGGTCAGGCATACTAAAAATGTTTTTGTGAAATAACAAATTTAAATTAATAAATGTTAACAAAACTAAGATCCGCACTAGCCATGGAATGAAAATCATTCCTAATCTGATGGATAAACCTAAGTCCATCAGATTATTACTCATACTTTGACAATCCAGAACATCTAAGCTCCATAAATTGAATTATCATATGAAGAATATTTGTAATAGGAATAAGCAATATTTATATTATTTTGAGCAGATATAGTACTATTGTAGATTAGACATAATTCTAATACAATATAAATGTCTGCTTATTGTTTAAGCAATTAATATGTACATGAAAGATAGATGACAATCAGTTCAGTCATAGTAGGATATATCCTATATAAAACCTCAGTAAAAGATTATAGCACACAGTTATTTAACATTTTCATCCTTATTTATGAAGTCTTTCAAAACTTATAACTTAATATAAATAGATGGTAACAATATTTATACATAATGTTTATAATGCAATGTATTTTACTGGATATATCAGAAGTTATATTTCATTGTTTGCCTGAATTTAAGTAATTACTTTGTTTGTTGCTAACTTACTTAAAGCATCAAGTTTGTTTTATGTGAACATTGATGAAAGTTAGTGCATTTTAATTATCAGTGCATCCCTCTTCCCCCCATTTCCTACACATAAGGATTTTGATATCTGTCATTTCCTATTATAAAATCAGTGAAATGATAGGTTAAAAACAACAAATTCACTTATTGTGATTAATGATTACATGTTCCCTTTCCATATTCATAAATTGCCATTGTATGGCATATACTGAAAGTTTTTAGATTTAAATGGCAACATTTTATTTTGTACAATCAGCAAAGGTTAAACTGAGTGATCATTGTCAATTTAATACTATTTGTTCAGAATATGATTGTTACATTTTGTGACATTCCTAGTTCAGGCTTCTATTGTTTCCCTTGAACAACTTTGCCAGTTTGATGTCATGTATAAAACATTATTTATCTTGGTAACAGTTTAAGTATTATGTTTGGCCAAGATGTGTTACAAAACCACAATTCAAGTTAAAGCAATGGTATGACTTATGAACATTTACTTATATGAGAAAATCATCATGCTTCCCCTTGATGTTCAATGTAGTGTATGTCATTTATGACAAGTTAAGACAGTAGTGTTATTATACACAAGCCCATGTTATTAAATCCTGTATTTGATATCTAAATTCAGTAGACAGCTTCATCTTATATGACAATTAAATATTTTATGTCTAGATTTACTAAAATCATACATTATATAACTATTGTGTTTTTTTTTTGGCTGTTGCTTATTTATTTGAGAGACACAAGCTGTAATGTTTATTCTTATTATTAGCTCCTTCCAAGCATGTTTATACAATCCATAGACATTAAATTATGAGACCCTTAGTTTATTTTTTATATTTCCATCTTTACATACACACATATCAGCACTTCAAGCACAGTCAACAATGCCAATCCAGTTTTGCCAGAATACCAGTCACTAATTCATGTGGTGTGTTTCCAGGCTGTTCTTAAAATCTGATGAGACTCTAGCACTTCCTGGCAACCTCAAACACCCTTAGAATCAGCTATCCCCATATGCCCAACACGTCCGAGCAAGCTCACCTCCCACACCATTGCAAAGGGTACTGCACAAGACCAAGTGCTCTTAGTCTTTCACAATAACTCAGGCTTCCACTCTTATGTAAGTCCTTAATGTGTTTGGATCAAAATACATTTTAAATATAAAATTGCACTTATTTATTTATTTTTTTAATCAAGAATCAACTTAATGAGCTAAACGAAGTGTTGGGAGACCATCAATATGTGTGCATGTGGTAAAACAGCCCTTTTATTATATATATATTTTTTTAAACCAAAAACGTCATTGCCGAGAATCATCTCGGAGGCTCCTCAGAGGCGTTAAGCATTATCGCCACTCTGTCTCTGCTACTATAGCAACCTGGGACTAAATAGAAATTCTTGATATTAGTGTGGTAACACAATAATCTGTGCAAACAGAGCTACTCAAAACCTCCTTAAAAAAATTGGATTGCTTTGTTTCAAAAACTGTTTCATAGGTGTGAATTTACTATGTATAAACATACCTAGTTTAATCACTCTTGATTATTTGACCCAAGAACATCTAAACAATAACATTCTCAAGATTGTATGACACAAAAACATTATTTTTGCAGGACTCATAAGTTCATAGTTAGGTACTAGGCTATCGGCCCAAGGGCCTAACTAAGCCTAGCCAACAAGGTTCCCTGGCTTATGCTACCCAAGAAAGTTAATTTCCTGTGCCCCTGTCTAGCAGAGCCACATAAGTGATCCCCACGGTGTATTTCCTATTTCCCATCCACTCATCAAGATTTTTCTTGAAGATTGCTAATGAGGAACTTTGCTTGACATAGATGGGTAGCTTGTTCCAGAGTATAGAAAGTCTCTGGGACAGGAATCTATCCCTCCAGCATGTCCTGTTTATTGTGGTGACGTGGTTTAGGTCCCTAGAGAATGTAGCTCGGAGGAATTGGGATTTCTTTAGGTGTAGCATGTCCAAGAGCTCTGGGTTTAACATAGCTTTACATGTTAGGCAGAGATCTCCTTGGAGTAGGCGATATGCTACAGAGTAAAGCTGGAGTTTTTTGAGCCAGTCAATGTAGGGCATCTGTTTGAAGCCAGTAATCCTCTTTGTGAGGTACTTCTGTGGCCTTTCCAGCTGCTGCAGATGTCTTGTGAGGTACATTCCAAAAGGGGCATTGTACTCTATAATGGGTCTAATGAGTGCTGAGTAGAGGGGAACAATGACCTCTTTTTTTCCTGGATGAGAACCCTTTATGATGAGGTGTGCCACATAGAAGGATTTCCTGACTACTGTGGCGATGTGATTATCAAAGGAGAGACTACTGTCCACCTGGGTCCCAAGGTCTCTTATCACACATTCAGCATTAAGTAGACTGCTATTTATGTGGTAGTTCATGGGTACAGAGTTTTTATCAAAGGGGATGACAATGCACTTTTTGGCATTGAGCTTGAGACCATGGCTCTGACACCAGGCATCTGTCTCAGTGAGGCCCTTCTGTAGGATGTCCACATCATTTGGGGACTCGACTTTGGCTTCTAGTTTGCAGTCATCTGTGAACTTCATTAGCCAGAGGCCTTCTGTGTTAGCCTGTACTTCAGAGAAGTAGATACCAAACAGGAGCGGTCACAGGACCGAACCCTGTGGTAATCCACTTGCACTGGTTTGAAGTCAGATTTGGGGTCTGCAACTTTTACAGTGTGAGTTCTGTCAGTGAGCCAGTTGTCCTACAACTAGAAACTGCATCTGTATCTATATATCTATATTTATATCTATATCTAAAGCTAGATAAGGTTGACAGCAGATGGTTGACTATAGAGTTGATTGATTGGCATCCAAGACTGACAATTCCCCAGTAAGGGAGTATTCCTTTTCCCATAAATTGTGCAATCAGAGTTAGGATGTAGGTCCTCCTTCAAAAGCAGTGTTTTACATTGTTTTGCCTTAAGTGTGAAATTGCTCATGCTGAGGCTGTTTCTTTGTATATGCATTGCACATTGTCGACTTGTGTGTTTTCGATCATATGTTGATGTTTTTGTGGTCATAGGTTCATAGGTTCATACTAGGCTATCTGCTCTAGGGCATTTATAAGCCTAGCCAGAGTATGTTTGGCTTTCGCCACCCATTTTAAATTAATTTTGCTATGCCCTTTTTCGAGGTTAGTATACTGTGCCTCTGTCTAACAGTGACACAGAAGTGATACCCGGGGTAAACCTACGATCTCCCATCCACTCATCAAGATTCCTCTTGAAGAGAGTCAATGAGGGACTCTGCCTAACCTGGACTGGGATTTTATTCCAGAGTGAAGGGAGCCTCTGGGTTATGAATCTGTCCCTCCAGCATGTCCTATTTATTTCAGTGCTGAGGTTCAAGTCTCGAGCATGTAGCTCGATGGGATTTGGATTTTTTGAGGTGCAGCATGTCCCTTAATTCCGGGTTGGACATGGCTTTATATGTCAGGCACAGGTCGCCTCTGAGCAGGCGGTATGCCACTGAGTAGAGCTGGAGTTTCTTTAACCGGGCAGCATATGGCATCTGTTTGAGCCCTTTGATCCTCTTGGTGAGGTACTTTTGGGGTCTTTCCAGTTGCTGCAGGTGTTTGGTAAGGTACATCCCAAAAGGGGCATTGTACTCAATTATGGGCCCGATGAGGGATGAGTAAAGAGGCACGATGACCTCCCCTAATCTAGATGTGAATCCCTTCATGATTAGGTGGGCTATATAAAATGTTTTTCTAACCACTTTGGTCATGTGGTTGTCAAATGAGAGATTGCTATCAACTTGGGTCCCCAGGTCCCTAATTACTTCTTCTGTACTTAATGGATTACCACCTATGTGGTAATTTGCGGGCACTTTGTTTTTGCCAAAGGGAATGACTATACACTTTTTGGCTCTGGCACCAGTGAGGCCCTTTTGGAGGATGCTTGTGTCGGCTGGAGAGTCAATTATGGCACCCAGTTTGCAGTCATCTGCGACTTTGGTCAGCCACAGTCCTTCTGTGTTGGCCTGTTCCTCCGAGAAATACCGAACAAGAGAGGTCCCAGGACTGAGCCTTGTGGGACGCCACTTGTAACTTGTTTGGAGTCTGACATGGCTCCAGCAATTCTAACCATGTTGGTTCTGTCCTTGAGCCAGTTTGCAACCCATCTAGTGACATAGGGGTTTATATTTAAGCTGGTGAGCTTATCTATAATGCCCGAGTGGGGTATTATATTGAAGGCTTTTGCGAGGTCCAGGTAGGCTGTGTGGACCACCTTCCCTTCGTCAATGGCCTTGGTGACTGTTTCAAAGAAGTCGACCAGGTTTAAGAGGCAGGATCTGCCCTTAACAAAGCCGAACTGGGTAGGATCCAGTGTCTGTAGGTCCCCAATATCTTTATTTATGAGGTCCATGATGATCCTTTCCATAGCTTTGCAGACCAAGCTAGTCAGGCTTATGGGGCGATAGTTTCCAGGATCCGTTGAGGCACCACCTTTGTGGAGAGGGACCACTGTTGCTGTACGCCACTCTTTGGGTACATATCCTGTTGTAAGGCTGAGATTGAACAGTAGTTTTATGTTTGGATTTAGCTCTTCTTGGAATTCATGTAGGACGCAGCCCGGGACACCGTCTGGTCCCATTGATGCTGTGTTTTTTGCTTTGGAGAGGGCGGCTCTTACCTGAGCATCTGAGATGTCAGGGGGGCAGCACTCTGCTGGGATAGATATTTGCCCTTTTGGTGGGGGGGGGGTTTGCGCTGAACCTGTCAGCTAGGATGTTGGCAATGTCTGTGGGTTCGATGTATTTTTTGTCATTTTGGACATCTAGTGTTTTGTTTTGTTTTTTTTTTTTTACTTTAAAAATCATATACACTTATACATACATATCTATGTATATGTATATGTGTATGTATATATATATATATATATATATATATATATATATATATATATACATACATATATATCAACTCTGAAATTGCACAAACTTACAAACCAGCATTCCAAGCATCAGTCAACTGACTAGTAATAAATAGTAGTTTTCCAAATAGCTGGCTGTATGAAGTCATGCATTCCGTGGCCAGTCACTAATGTTAATGAATGAGTGCATGTCTGATATTAGATGCATTTTGCTCATGCCATTTCAGTCTCAGACCCTTTCTGGAGATAACTGGGCACTTTCACCATTTATATGATTTAAACATTGTAATCATCTTACAGTCATTATTGTGAGGTATTTGAGTTCATTCTTTATTCACCGTAGTGTATGCCTTTTCCAGAAGGGTCTTGATTGCATCTCCCATGATATTTCTGGCCTACTCAGATGCTCATATGTAATGCTTTGATAGTACTGAGACTTTCACTTAGAATAATTTCATAAATCATCCTATCACATCCGTGTGGGGGTGTGGCCATTCATCGAGCTGTCCTTTATATTTTTGTGCAGTACTCCATTTATACAGTGCTTACTCCGATGATATTTCCTGTTCTTTTTTCTAACTTCTTTGTTCCTTAGTTTTGGGATGTGCTGCAAACACACTGCACATTATTGTTTGTATAGCAACGTACCTTAAGTTCATTGAGCTGCCTATTAATTGCACTGCATACATTACCTTAAAACTGTACAACTCTCAAGTGTGTTTGCACATATGTTCTGCACTTTTGCTATGTTTGTTGATAACGATGATGAGCTAAAACTCCTTAAAATCCTTTTCTGGATTTCCAGCAGTTTTTCAAAAAAATCTACATAATTTTGTGAAGACATTTTTAGATATTTTCTGCTAGCAGTCTCGAAGACATTTTTGTTTCTATAATGGATGCTTTAGTAGTCATGATTATCTACATCTCTCAGGTGGTAGATATCTGCAACATTCTGACATTGTTGTGTGTTTATGTGTTTATTTGCACATACATGCCTTAGGTCAACTGGTGAACTGGGCAAAAGGGCTCCACTGCACCCCCTCCCAACACACACACCATACGGTGCCCCTATCCTGCTCTACCTACACCAAATAAATATTGGAAAAAGCACCCTTGCTACATCGGAGGCCTAGACGGCTGCCTAGTTGTCCTGTGCTTAAGGACGGTGGCTATGCATATGTGCTAGAAACAGTCAACAGATATCTGTAGTCTCTACACAAACCTGAAAAAACCACAAAGAGCAGAATAATTTGAAAAACAATCACAGAGGTACTTGCATTATTAGTGCTTTACCATTATGCAATCTGCAGAAGTATTCTAGAAACAAACTGAGTATCTCTGAATAAGTCCTTTTATGCTCTAGATATTTTTCAGCTATTTTCTCTGAATAAAACATTGCAAATAGTTTAGTTTATACTATATTCATGTTTTCATCTGTTATTTCTAGCTTTCCTTTATTTCACTACATTTCCTGTTGCCCATTATCTTTTCAGCCAGCTCATTTCATTAATTTGCAAGAAACATCTACATTTGCTAGTTACTTGTTTGAATAAGCCAGTGATACAGATCATTTGAGGATGGTACTTTAAGAATCATGAAATTTCCTTGTTCTAATCTCTACTCCTATAAATCACTTCTGGTGCATCGGCATACTGCATAAATAAATCATAATGTTTGAGAATAATCCCTGTCCTGTTCCAAAGCAATTAATGATACAGTGCCACTTGCTTCCTAGCACATACCATTTACATGAGTCATAAAATAAGCATAGCAAATGTATTGCTCTACTTAGCGTACCAAAGTCAATATGTTTATGTCTCTGAGTCTCAGGGGTTCAGATACCTAATGAGTAGTCCTGGAAACAGTTTAACTTTCCTTAATGTTAATGATCTAGCATTTTCATTCAGTGGTGCAGAATAAGAAAGAAATTAATACAGTTACAAAATCAAAGACGTTTACTAAAATATAGTAATTCCAATACATCCCGGTAATTTGGGTGCAAAAGGTCATGAGGGTATGTTATATAGAGGTAAGGTCCTTACTTTTTCATCTTGGCTACTTGATTGTTTTATATTGGGAGAGAAATTTTCTATCATATTACTTTGTGCAGTATTGTATTGCGTTACAAGCAAAGGGAGGACCCTGTGTCTAGTAAAAAAAGAGTGCATTTAATGTTCTGGTAAGAAGTGCCGGTTTCTGGATATATGACACCAATTTACTCAATCAAAGAGATGTAATAAACTACCTCTTGTCTCACCCCCATCCCCATTACCCTTGGTGACTGCCAGACTATGGGTGTCATCACTTTCCTTGAGCAGTGATTGGTAGCTACTGGCCATGGTTCAGTGTAACCCCTTATTAATGTGTACCTTCTTTGCAGACATTTTGTCATGGGTGGTAAAAGGGGCAAATTGTCACATTGCAGATACTGGTTGTTTATCTTTTGAGGTTCCTGGCTCCATTTGGTTCTATTCTTATGGGGTTGCCACAAGAGGCAAGGCACATCCAAACTTGCAATCCAGACCCCCTTCTATGCTAGTGCACAGACAGTTCTACAAGAGGAGGACTTTTCTCACTAATCCTCTACTGCTGAATATGCATTACCTCTCCCTCATTCCCTCTCAAAAAGAGGAGAGCAGATCGCTCCTTTTTAGGCTTTGCTGAACTAGTTCTTGTTTTCATGTCCCATGTCGAATTGAGGCTGCTCGCCGTATAAAAAACAGTCAGACTAAGGCCATGTGAGCATTATTGCTGGCTGCTGCTTGAATGTGATGGCTTCAACTGATGTAATGCCCAATGTGACCTGATACAATGAAAACATCAGAAAATTTAAAATAAAACTCTGCATTCCTACTGATATTGCCTAAAACAGTAACATAAAGTAATTGTATAATACAGTACATATTTAGCATTCCTAACCATATACAAATGCTGAAACACTTACAATTCTGCTTCATAAATGTAGAATGATTCTGGTTATCTTTGTAATACTTTGACATAATTGTGGTGAAATTTACTAACCACAGTCAATGTTAATGCAAAACTATTCTAAACTGAAGGGCAGCTTTAAGAAAAAGTGTCTGTCAGGTTGTGTGGGTAGGATAGGTCAAACCACTATCGCTGCTGAGCTAAAGCATTCAGTTTATAAAAGCTAAGATACATTTTTCTTGACAGCTAATATACTTGTAGAGGGAACTGCATAACATGCTTTTATATATTGTTGCCCAGGAGTAAACTAAGATTTATCCTCTTTATTGTGCAGCAGAAGCAGATGTTTTATAAAAGAATGTACGAGTTCTGCAAAGCTAGTTGATGTTGCATGTACAAGACTGCAGTGCTCCTGTTAGGTGAATATGCAGAATCGCCAAAGGATAAAAATAAATAGTCCAAAAGCTGTATTGCTCATATTTGTCAGAGACTAATGCAGCTGTGGTTACAGAGTGATTTTACTGATGTGTTTAGGGAGGAGGTGGATGAATAATGGATAACTGATAATATAATGGGAAGAAATGGCACTAAAAGGCATTATGGTTAAATGTCTGTGCATTTATATTCAAGCCTCAAGTACAGTAAAAGTTCTGGTTAACTGGAATCTGACAACATAATGAGAAAGAAAGGTGGGGGGAGTGTTCACAATATTCATAAATGTTGATTCAGCAGAGAAGTACTGTAGAAGTTATTTACTATGTGCGACATTTGTTTTTCCTCTAAAAATCAAATTCTAGAAAAGTTGCTGGCTGTGGCCACAGCTAATTTAATATGTTAAGGGGAATCTTGAACAAAAAATAAAGTAAATTAAATATTATTTAAAAAAGACAAATGTAATAAGGTATTTATCTTACTCATTAATGGACAGATAGATAAATACACAACAGTAAAAATGCATGTACCCCTATTACCTATCTACCTGTCCTTGAATTAATGGTGTACTTAAAGTGTAGAGAAAAAATATATTTAAAGCAAGAAAGACTGGATTGTTGTTTTTCATTTCAACAGCAATTATTTAATAGAAAATTTTAACAGGACGGTGAAGGTCATCTGGAAATTACTCTGATATTAAAATAAATGGAAGCTAATCACCCTATAAATCCAAGGGCAAAAACTATAAGAAATAATATAATTAAATTCACTAATACCTGGCTAAAGAGAGAGAGAGAGTCAAGGGAGTTTCCTTGCCAAGGACATCATTTAATGAGGGTTGTGCTTACTGCAGAAGGTGGCTAGCATGAATATAAAAGAAAGAAATGTAAAATAATATAGAAAGAGGAATAATACATATAATATATTCCTTACTAGAGTCAGGCACTGTTCATTTTATGTAAGGATCTGTTTTATAGATATATGTAACACGAGCCATTTAAACTAAGTGAGAATAAATAAACCCTAGAACAAATAATGAAAATTAGATCTGATATATGTTTTAATCTATAAACAAATATTTAAGTCTGACTGCTGTTAAGAATGATAGATATATTGTTGAAGAGTAACAGAATGAATATAACTTTGCTTTCTGGTAATACAGTATTTTGTGAAGCACAACAAAATGAATGCTATATATTTATATTCAAGAATTATATTAAGGTCATAGATATCCAATATAGCCTGAGACCAAGTCATGTCCTCACAGAGAACCTTTAGAAGTGGCACAGTTCAAAGTTCAGAGGTCAGAGGAATAGCATAGGTGAAGTGAGCAAGTGAGATAGCTGGAAGGATTGCAGCAGAATGACATGGGAAAAGTTAGAGGGATGAATTCTAGTTATCAGAAACTCAATTGCAAGGAATGCCAAGGGGTGAGCAGCTCAGAACTATTGTGGACTTGAGATTAAATAGGACAAATCAGACAGAGAACCTCTCACAGATAACAGGAGGTGCATATACATCACAGAACATGAGGGCACCATTGAACTGGCAGGTGGAATTACATAACAGGCACAGGGAAGGAGAAAGGAAGACTCAAATAAAGCAGGGATTTGAATTAGTGAGTGACAGAGGGTGGGTACCATGTGAAAGAGAGGCCCTGTGTAACATTCACAGTCTTCACCTTTTCCCCAGGTGATGTAACCTTGATGTAATTTGGAGTGCAGGGGTATTTCATGATTATTATGCCATTAATTTGAGCTGTATGTGGCTGGAAATGAGGGTAAGAAAGGGAAACCAGAACCCTGAAAGAGATCTCAGATAAGCAAAGCAATAGAGGCAAATGTGTATGAATCACTAGAGAAGGCAGTGGATACAATAGCTGGATGCAAAGGTAAGAATTACTGTCACACAGGGTAAGAGTCAGAAGTTAAAAATGATTAACAGATTGAAAAAAGAAAAAAAATGCTTGGAAGACAAAGAAAGAGGTACAGAATCATGTAAAAAATCATAAGAATTTTAGAAAAGAAAATCAAGTTTCAGCCAGTGGCGCAGCATAGGTAAGCATACAAAGTGTGTGTGGCAGAAATCTGTGCAACTGATAAACTGAACTTGGAAATTAGTATATACGTCCAGGCTGTAAAACTAGGCATAGAGAGGGTAGCAATGGGTATTAAACAGAGAATGAGTTCTGAGGTACGTAAGGAAAGAAGGGCAACAAAGAGAAGAAACAAACCTTAAAGGGCACCAAAAATTACTAGGTAGCAGTTACATTGGGGTTAGAAACATGACACAATTTAAATAAAACACAACAGTATTGAAAGAGAAGATAAGAGTTTGCTATATTAAGATGAAAGTTATGATAGGAAGCCTTTAAGCCGAGTGTTAATCTGTTGTAATGCAAACAGGAGGGAGGGGACTTGGACATTGGATAGGTTACGGATGGCATTTGCAAATATCCTATCAAAGTGAGAGTTTTGAGAGATGATGATCTTCAGAACTCATCCCAGCAAGTGAATAACAAAAAATTTGCAGCCGCTGGTTTAGGTCATTAATTTAAATTCCAGTCACATGTCTGCAAAGTCTGGCAGTTCAGGCAGAGAATTAAGGCTACAATGTGTTAGTGAGTTGCTTAGTGGTGTACAGGGTTTGGTTCCCCTCAGGCTTCAATTGCCTATTACACAAACTTGAGTAAGTTAGTTAACCAGACAGTGCTTTGGGGCAATGGGGAAAACATGGCTAGGCTTCACAGTGTCTCCTTAAATGAATACCTACTAACTACATATGAACCTGTAACTACTATCCCAAGCCCCTTAATAGTTATGGTATGCTTCCTTGCTACTCTGAAGTGTTGTATACACAAAATGTCAACAGTAAGATGTAGATTCAAAGATTTTCTTTCACCAGGGGAATTATACTTGCTTTCCTTTAGTCTTTGTCTTGTCCGCAGGGATCTCCAGCAGAGGGTCTAGCATGAATACGTTGTCCATTTCTTCCTTGGTAGAAATGTTCAGTAGGGAATTGTAACAGCTATAAACAGTATATGTTCATCATATTGATCACTGCTGCAGTAGCCTTGGCTATATGGGTTATATATTGCCAAGGATATAACAGACACCCACCTTCCAAAGCTTCAGGGCACCTTCCACACACCCAAACTGTCAGGCAACTCGAGCTGAACTGACTTTTTAAAAGACATGTTTTGGCACAAAGCCCTTCAGAATTTTACTGCTGCAGAAGAGTGCGCTCCTCAAAGGCTTTTTAGGATCAATGATTGGCTTGTGCTTTCTTTTGCTGGGCAGATAAGTTCCCTTTTGGGGAAAAAAGTTCCATTTTCTTAATTGTGTTGATGTTTTATGATTTTCATCTTCAGGAAAGTTATTTTAAAGCTAGTAGTGTTGTGTTTTAATGTTCTGTCTCAAGACCTTAAATGGAGTGCTCATTTTTTTCTGTCAGTTTAAAAGTGGTGTAAGGTAACTAATAACATTTTTCTGTGGAGAAATTGTATTCCTTTTACTTTTATAGGACAGGCATTGTGTTTTAAAATCCTTTTTACTGTGTTTTTCTGTCAAAAAGGTAACTTTTCTAGACTGGTAGTTTTTATCAGCAATTGCTGCTCGTCTTCCATGGGAAAGAAGCACCATTTTTGGCTTGACCATGGAACAGACTTCAGCTACAAAAAGAAAAAAAAAAATCAAACAGCCTTTGCCACCACAGCAGGCTAGAAATTTGCCTCAGTCATAAGTAGGTGACTCTGCTCGCCATTTGTTGTTTCTCAGACCACTCATCTTTTACCCTCGATCTCTCTAATGCAGCACCTAGAGCCACTATGGATTGGGATTAGCCATGTCTTCTGCAGCTGTTGGGGTCCCTCAGTGGGCAAGGGGGAGCCACTCTTGTCAGTCCTAGGAGAGGAAATATGGAAGGTTTCCCTGCTGTATCAGAATGGTGTGCCCATCCCTGGGGAAGCTGTTGCCGTTAGTAACATGGCTGGTCCCATTTTCCAGTCAAAAAGAAACAGAAAACCCAAGCATGTATCTACTCCTAATCAAATTTCTTTGGATTGGAGTAGTTTACTGGTTCTGGCTAAGGATGTAATTCAGGCTATTGATCCATCTTGTAAAATAGTTTCCTGTAAAAGAAAAAGAGTTTCAAGATAGTTTCCTGTAAAAGAAAAACAGGTTCTTTTTTTTCTGAAGAGAGTCAAGATTCGGAATCTGGACATAAAGGTGCAGGGGCAGATACTGATTTTTTCCTCAGATTTCTGATTCAGATTCAGAGGAGAGCTTAGTTTCTAATTCTCCCTGTGGGGGAGTTCTCTTTCTCTGAGACTACCGCTGGAATGTGCAAGTGTTTTCAGTGGGAGAACACTGAGGTTCCTCAGTCCCTTATAAAATACTACGAGTTGTTACTGAAAGATTTTCCAGAACCTATACCCATTCCTCCTGTCCTGACTGCTTTAGACAATGTGTGTGTTACTGCCTACAATGTCCTGATAGCCCACCAGCTGCCCCTAAAAAGATAGGATGCATAAAGTTCATTCTTTTAAATTTGTATACACTATTTCCAAACCTGACCCAGCAGCTATAGCTTTACTTGATCCCACTGCTGCTAAACACTTAGTTAATTCCAGTCGTACTCTTTCTGATAAGGATGGGGAAATTATTGCTATGTGATGTTAAAATGAGATTTTAAATACTCCCTTGGATAGAGAGTTAGTGTTTGGCTTCTGCTGTAGAGATAATCAAAAAGTGGGATGAAAGGAGCAACCTGATCCAGGGAATCCCTACAATTTTTAGACATTTAAAAACCACAGACAGACCAACAACTCTGACTGTTCGAGACCTTGTGAACCCCTTCCACCCTGGCCCCTTTCAGAAAGTCCATCTCCATTTTTCTCTTTGGCAACAGATGGTTTCAGACAAATGGATTCTGAAAATCATCTACATCCTTCAGATCAGACTCTTTTGTTTCCAACAGTTCTTCACCACATGCTGTCCCAAGGAGTGATAGAACCAGCTCCACCTTCCCAGGTGGGAAAGGGTTTTCATTCAAAGATGTTATTAATGTCAAAGAAAGAAAATACTTGGAGATAAGCTCTGGATATTTCTTTCCTAAACCTTTTTTGTGGATTTTGTGATAGTGCCCAAATTCAAAATAATGTCACTTCACAACATGTTATCCCTTCTTCCTCTTTCAAGTTTCCTGGCAGCACTAGACTTAAATGATGCGCTTATCATTACATCCCTGTTCATCCAGGCTTGTGATGTTTTTCAAAGTTTTGTGTGTTTAAATCATATTATCAGTTCTCTGCTTTACCTTTTGGACTATTCTCTACAACAAGAGTGTTCACAACGTGTCTAGCTCCAGTTATAGCTCATTGCAGGTGACAAGGTATCGACGTTTTTCTATATCTATATAACTTGCTTATCTTTGCAGAGTATTTTTCAAAGTGTTGGGTGTCTCTGTCTTGGGCGGGAAATATCTTACACAAGCTAGGATTTCAAGAGAGCATTCAAAAGTCTTTCTTGACTCCTTCACAAAGGATTGTGTCCTGGGTTGTCAACTACACATCTCAGTTTAAAAAGAATTTTTTCCAAAGGAAAAATAGATCTTTATCTAGATTTACTTCTAAAGTTTTCCATTCAGACTTTGGTCAACACAAGGGAATACCTCAGGATTGTGTGTCTCATGGTATCTGTGATTCTCATGATATCCCTGGCAAGACTCTGAGAACTCTGTGGTCCTAGCATCAACACCCTTTTTAAATCCCAGTGCTGGGGTTTGTCTGAAAATAAATCTTTCGGTGGAGTCAACAGATATCCTTAAATCCTGGTCTCCCCTTCTTCCTCCATCCCTCCTCCAAAGCAGTCAGTCACCACAGATGCTTCAGACTTTGCTTGGGGAGCACTTTCATAAGGGATAAAAGTGCAGGAGATGTGGGACACCAAGGACAGGTGCAAGCATATAAATATCAAAGCAATACTTGCCCTGATTAAGGCACTCAACTGGCGGAACCATCTTTGGTCCCCAGGACCTCTTCAAGTAGGTACAGACGGCACCACAGTAATATGATACATCAGCCAGCAAGAGGGAATGAGGTCATACCTTCTTTGCAGTTTATACATGATAGCTTAGGATATAGCTTCACAGTACAGTGTCATTCTACAGGCATCCTACATTTCATCAGAGCAGAATTATGTGGCGGACAAGTTGAGCAGGACCAAGGCAGACCCTCATAAATGGAAACTAGATCAGGGAATCTTCTGAGATTTGATCCATAAGTGGGGAAATTCCTGAAGTAGATCTCATTGCCTCCTCTCTGAACAATCAACTGGCAAGATTATGTTCCAGGACTTCATGTAAGAAGGCCTGAAAGAGAGATGCCTTTTATTTACCTCAGACAGAAATGTTCCCGTATGCTTTTTCTCCCTTTTCACTAATATCCAAGATACTTCTGAAGATTCAGAAGGAATCTCTCAAGCCCATTGTGCTGACTGTCTTCTGGCTTTGGCAACCATGATTCTCCTTTGTTGTAGAAATGGATAGTGGCAAGCACTACAAGTGTCCTCACAGACTTGATCTACTCACACAAACACAGTGATGTTAGGTACACCCTGACATCAATCAACTTCAACTGACTGCCTTGATGATATGGTCTTAATTCCTATTGGGTACCTGTTCACTGAGGATGTGCAGCAGCTACTATTGGAGGCAAGAAAGCCTGCTACTAGATCATATATTAGCAAATGGACAAAAAATCTAGTTGATACTAATAGCATAACTAGCACACATTTAGCGCTATTCTCTAGTTCTACAATATTTGCGCGAGTTACTATCCTATGACCTTTCTTATTCCTTTACCAAGGTTCATTTATCAACCAT
Organism: Protopterus annectens; assembly: GCF_019279795.1. Classification (NCBI taxonomy): domain Eukaryota; kingdom Metazoa; phylum Chordata; order Ceratodontiformes; family Protopteridae; genus Protopterus; species Protopterus annectens. The sequence goes on from NC_056747.1 coordinate 558,608,130, forward strand.
TTCAGCATGTTTACCCATGGATCCTCTTGTTTCAATGCAGTCTCATATCAAAATGTTCTTGAAAGAGGTTTTGCATAAGAGACCTCCAAGAAAACTGGTGGCCCCTCCTTGGGATCTTAATTTTTTGTCAAATAAGCTAATACTTGACTCCATTTGAACCAGCTAATCTGGCTGACTTGAGGTTCTTAACATGGAAAACAGCTTTACTTATTGCTCTGGCTTCTGAAAAAAGGGTATCTTAAGTTGTATGCTCTTATGGGGAGTCAAACCCATCTGATTTTCCATAGGGGAAGGGTTTCTTTGAGAACTAATCTTTCTTTTAAACATGAGTGCACATTAAGCCAAACTATTCATCTCCCTGTTTTGTTTCCTGAACCTAAATAATGAGGGAGAAAGGATACTCCATACCTTGGATGTTCACAGACAAGCCAGTTACTGTCATGAAAGTACTAAATCTTTGAGGTCTTTGGATCAGTTGTTCATTTCTTGTGAAGGTTATAAGAAGGGACAGCCTGTGTCAACACTGACTATTTACAAATGGTTGTCTAAGGCTATTACCCTTTGTTATACTTACCATGACAAATCCATTCCAGGCAGGGTCAGTGCCCTCTCTACCAGGGCCTTGGCTTTATCTATGCCTTTTTGGAAAGGGTTGGATTCTAGAAGTATTCTAGAAGCTGCTATTTGGTTCCCTGTGCATACTTTTGTAAAGCACTATAAGATTAATTCCTTCTCTAGGACCAGATCAAGCTTTGCTAGGATCTTTTCTCCAAGGGATCCTGGACTCTTCTCCTTCCACCTCTCAAATGTAGTTAGCTAAGATAATCTACCCATAATGCTAAAGCTGCTGCATCACTGATAAAATATGATGAACATAGTATAGCTCTGTAAGCAAAACTTAGCATAACAGTAGATGGTTCAATGATCACTGCTTTAGTAGCCTCTCCCTCCATCTCCCTTGTTTTTGGTATATTTTATGCCAGGGTGCAGACGTTTATTTTCTGTTGTTCCTAGCATTGTCCTTTCAGGGCACAGGCTCCCTCTCTCTGCTGGCAGGAAAACACTGAAGGGCTTCCTGCTCAAACCTGTCTTTTAGTCAGCTCAAGCTGCCTGACAGTTTGGGCATGTAGAAGATGCCCTGAAGCTTTGGAAGCTGTCCGTCTGTTATATCCTGCCCATGCAATTAAGGCTACTGCAGCAGTGTTCATTCAAACATCTATTGTTATATAAGTTTTATTTTCTCAACTGTACTTTTCTGCTGAAAAGAGTTGTCTTGCAGGGGTTTTCTGGATTTTTCAGTATTCCTCTGCAATAAACTTGAAGAGTATCAGGCATGGTTTGGCTGGTTACGTGGGGAGAGTCCTGGCTGGCAAGAATGACAGAATACTTCCCAGTTTTTTGTATCATTTTGGATCTCCCAGTTTTTATTGTGGGCTTAGAGGGACTGAACTTCAAGGGCTGCATTCTATTGGCTGCCATCATGATGACTAGTATTTCCTGCAAGAAAACATGTCAAGTCCAAGTTAGTGAAAAAGTTTTGTGGGGTTTGACATGGTGTAGCTACTCTGGAGCTCCACGCATCAGAAAGAGATGGCCGTCCTTTGCACTCTGCAGCAGTCTAGCCTTGTTGACCCAACATAACAATCTAAAAATGATCTGCCTGTAGGGACCATTCCGTGAACCTCACTACTTACTAAGTTATTAAAGATGATTGCATATGCAAGGCTGAGATTACAACACTTACTTAACTTTGTTCAGTAGCTCTACTATCTGCTTATTATTTCTACACTGTCTATTCTCTTCTGTATTTCGTAGATAACATTGTCATGGGAAATAGTTGTGTTGTACAGTCCTGTAGTTTCTTTGCTTCCATATTCATTGCAGACTCCAGGAATGTGCTTGTTGGTGGGACACATGCTCTCTTAATTTTATTTATTTATTTATTTGTTTATTTTTACATTACAGCCATGACGTCTAGTACTTTTGCTACCAAGAATATTAGATTATTGATTTTAGTTGCCAAGTTCTGAATCGGTACTTAATCAGCTGCTCCACCCAGGCTGTCAACCAATTCCAGGTTGCAGTTTATTTCTGGTAAGAGATCACACACCCACCCAATCCCACCCAGGCTGTCAACCAATACCAGGTTGCAGTTTATTTCTGGTAAGAGATCATTGCTTCCCACCCAATCCTTCTAGTTTAATGCAAGATGGTGATCAAAATTTTCAAAACACTTTTTTACTTTATGAGGGAGGACCTCTAAGAGGTTTTGATTGAAAACTTTGTCAAAACTTACTGATAAAGCTGCACACATCTTATTTTATTTTTTATGTATTTTATTTATATTTGTTTTCTTGGATAGAGCACTGGTCTCCACGGACCTTTTTCAGACTCCGTCTGGGAACGCTGTGACTTACTCAGAGTCACACCATAAGGCAATGAAGGCTGATAGAATTAAATCTTGTACCTCTGGACCATAGGATACACATCATCTTGGCTAGCCCCCCCCCCCCCATATAAAACAAGTTGATTACAGGGGTAAAAAGATGGCTGGATGCTAGAAAAATAGCAAGCTAATACTTAGAAGTGGTTAGTTGGGTTCCACAAGGCTTTCTCCTAGAACCATTGTTTTTGCATCAAACTGTGTAAGGAGCAGTAAAAACAGATCAGCCTATTAGATCATGTTACATGTAACACAGATGAAATCTGGAACGCAAAGATATGCCATGATTATTACGTCAGTGATTGACAGGATTGTGTAGAATAGGGGAGCAAACCTTCAAAAGAACATGAAGTCAATTGTCAGTACAGTACTTGCATTCAGAAATAAATGCTGGTACTTCATCTGTGAATCGATGCTTTGTGGGTGACACAATCTGTAGTAAGCAGTTTTTTTTTTTTTCTGCTCTTGAACATAAGCTTGGGGAGGGGGGTATCAGAGCTAAATTGGAAAATGTTACAGGGCACTGTGAATAGCTAGCTATGGGTCTGAACGATCACATGGTAAATAATATAATGGTTTTGGATAGGGAGATGCTGCAGCAGAGATCAGTGAAAACAGTGGAAGGAGACTTGTGAAACTATATGGTTTAAGAGTGCAAAACATTGTTTTACAGATGGCATTTCACATCAATCAGACTTAAACTGGCTCCCAGAGTGCATTGCATATGCAGAAAATGTAGAACTATTAAGACTCATCACTTACACTTGTACCTAAGGGCTTCCCTATGATCAGAAATTTTGGGAAGACTACACAGATGTTTTTTATAAAACGGTGGCTAGGTCAAAGCCTTAACCCACTTTTATTGTACTTAACTATTTCCATCAAACCCACAGCTCTCATAGAACCATTGTGGACATTTGTGTTTTTTTTTTTTTTTTTTTTTTTATACAACATATGCTCCTAAGATGGTTTAAAGTCTAGAAGCTTATGTCATCTCATGGTACATTTGTTGTAGAGATCCAAAACCTTGGCACAAAGCAGGGCTGTACCTCAGAATAATTTAGCTTTTTTTATATATGTTTATCACACAAAAGATGTATCAGCTTTAAACAAAGCTATGATGAAATATGAACCACAACCAAGGAACGTAAAATAGCAAAACCACAAACTGAAGACCAGCAAAAAAGGTAAGAAAAAGAATTTAATGGAAATCCAACAAATGTGAGTCTCAAAGACTCACGTTTGTTGGATTTCCATTAAATTCTTTTTCTTACCTTTTTTGCTGGTCTTCAGTTTGTGGTTTTGCTAAAGCTATGATGAAAATTTGCATTTCAGACCTCCTTACACATAAAAATCTACATTTACTGGATATTTTAGTTGTAATTTCTAAGCTTGACTGCTTAGGTCAAGTTCATGGTTCTTGAATGTTCCTTATACATTCTAATGCATAAAATGTCAATTATCAGTCTGTTGCTGTGCGTATGTATTGTTTACAGACTATGACATTCAGTGAATGGGAAGATTAGACAGGCTGTGCAATGTAATCTGTCTTAGTCTGTGAAGCATTGTTTTTTCATCTGTGTTTGTGCATTCTATTTCCTTCCCCTAATGCCATGAGGCACAAATCAATTACATATTATTTACAAAAAAAAAAAATACCTAGAATATCTAATAACTTGTTGAATCTAAATTCCACAAGAGTTTAGGAAGAGTGTATTCAATAAAAAATATCATGCTAAGAAAACGAACTGCTTCTAGATAAAAAAAATAATTAAAAAAAGAAGAATTAGGTTATTATAAAGAAGCATGACCGACAATGGAGCCCACCAAATCCTCTTAGGCTCAGGCATGACAATTTTGAATAACTTTACCTACTGAGGAATTAAGCAGTATATACAGAAGTTGAGTATTTCTTAAATTCTGTTACATTTAGGATCATAGGAAGTTACTAGGCTATTGGCCCTGAAACTCTTACAAGCCTAGCCAAGAATTTAGCCCATGTTCCAACAAGTCAGCACCCTATGCCACTGTCCAGCAAGAGACATAGGTGGAATCCCAATGGTGTATTTTCTGTTCCCCATCCAGTTATCCAGGTTGCGCTTAAAAAGGTTTAATAAGCTACTCTGCTTTACATGGAGAGGGAGTCTATTCCACAAAAAGGGGAGTCTCTGGGACACAAATATGTCCTGCCAACAAGTCCTATTGATGTCACAGACCAGCTTGAGGTCTCACATGCGGATTACTGGAGTGGAGCTTGACTTGAAGAGATGCAGCAGTCCCATCAACGTGGAGTCTGAGATTGCTTTGTATGCCAGACTGTAGTCACATCTGAGGAGTATGTAGGAGACTGAGTAGAGGGGACAGAGCTTTAAGCCTGTCTGTGTAGGGTAGATGTTTGAGGCCCTAGATTCTTTGTTTGCGGAATCTCTGTCATTTCTCCAGCATGTGCTTTGCGAGGTACATTCCCAAAAGAGGCATTGTATTCAGTAATCAGTCTCATAAGGGAAGAATACAGAGATGTTATGACCACCTTGTCTCTGGATGAGATACCCTTACTAATGAGGTGGTCCATGTAGAATGTTTTCCATACAATGGAGGCAATATGTTGGTCAAAAGTCAGTTTGCTATCAACCTGTGTTCTCAAGTCCCTCACGACTGATTGTGTGCTTAGTGCCTTATTATCAATGTGATCATTTGTGGGGATGTCATTCTCCCCAAAAGGGATGATGATGCAGTTTTTGGCATTCAGTTTGAGGCCATGTTTCTGGCACCAGTCATTTGTTTGGGTGAGACCCTCTTGGAGGATGTCCACATCACTAATGGATCTGATGACAGCACCCAGCTTGCAGTCATCTGCAAACTTGGTCAGCCATCGCCCACTAGATTTGGCCTGCACCTCTGAGAAGTATATCCCAAACAGCAGAGGCCCCAAGACCAATCCCTGAGGTACACCGCTTGTTACAGGTCTACTACTTGAGGTGGATTCCCCTATTTTGACTAGGTGGGTTCTATCAGTAAGCCAGTTTGCTACCCATCTGGTAACATATGGATTGATGCCTAGTTGAAAGAGTTTATCTATTATACCTGAGTGGGGAATAGTATTAATCGCCTTGGCTAGGTCAAGGTAGGAGGTGTGCAGCATCTTCCCCTCATCTATGGTCTTGGTGATTGTCTCAAAGAAGTCCACCAAATTTAACAGGCATGACTTCCTCTTGACAAAACCAAATTGTGTCAGAGCAAGTGTCTGGATGTTGCCAATGTCCTTGTTGGTAAGGTCCATGATAATCCACTCCCTGGCCTTGCAGATCAAGCTAGTTAGGCTGATGGGTCTATAATTTCCTGAATCGGTGGATGCTCCACCTTTGTGCAAAGGGATGACAGTAGCTGTCTTCCACTTGGCTTGGACAAAGGCGGTACTCAGGCTTTGGTTGAATAGGTTGCCTAATGGTGCTCCAAGTTCCTGCTTGGTTCATGTAGGATGCAGCCTGGGATGTTATCGGGTCCCATGGAGGATGTATTTTTCGTCTTTGAGAGGACAATGATGACTTGGGGAGGGGGCAGGTACTGGGGATGTCCTGTTTTACTGATGGGGGGACAGAGGAGTGAAGTTTTCACTGAACCTGTCTGCCAGCAGGTTGGCTATATCTACAGGTTTTGTGTATGTGGTGTCCTTGATCACCAGTCCTGAGCAGATCTGGGTGCTTCCCTTGAGATTGTGACCATATGTGAAGAAAGCTTTGTGATTGTCTTTAGCAGTAGATGTGGCCAGTTTGGACTCAAAGTTTGCTTTGGAGGATTTCACTAGTGCTCTTATTTACTTTCTGGCTAAGGAGAGATTACTTCCAATTAGACACCTCCTCCTCCTTGATCCTGGACAGCAATTTTGTCCTTTTATTATAGAGTTTATTTATTGTAGATATCCACCTGACAGGTTTACTCTTCCTTGAGGATGAGGATTTCATCCTGTCTGGTACTCCTGATTCCATGCAGCTATATAAATGCTCATATAGTAATTTTGTGTAAGTTTGTACATATGTGCCAGTTTCTGTGGAAGGGGAGGGGTCTCTGAAGCTGTTTATACCTTCCCTCAGGAGGCTGTTATCAGCTTTGGAGAAGTTTTTTTGTTTGACCCTAGCTTGGGGGAGGGAGGGTGTCAGGGGTGATAGTGACTTTGAGAGTGACTGCTTTGTGGTCAGATCTTACCAGGGATGATGACACTGTAGGGATGCTGCAGTGGTTACTTATGTTGGTTAATACCAAGTCCAAGATATTTTCACCTCTTGTGGGGCTATGAATTGCTATAGCAATTTCAGGGCCCTTGGTGGAGCAGAGCAGGCATTATTGGTTTTTGTAATGTCTTTGAAAATACATGAAACAATTTGTACAGAACAGTATAGATGAAAGAAGAGTACATCAAATACATTCAGCCAATTGACAGATAAAACATAACATTAACATAGATAACAGAAATTTGCTTTCCCATCTCATGAGGTGTAATGTAATAATATTATAAGCTCTGTTACTTTATTATGTGTAAATGTCTTGTTGTTTTAATTTAAATTTGGTACCTAGATAGTGTTATCGGTGCCACCGTTCACCTCTCATGAATAAGAAATGAACAGGGACTGACAGTGCTGTTCTTGCCACTGTCTCCTCAGCCTTACATTTCTTTAACTGACAAAATCTTTAGAAGTGTATTGGCACCTTAGAGGGTTGCCAGAATGTCCTCCTGGACTCCTTATGTTGCTAGCAATAAAGTGCAGCAATAATGGACACACACCCTTTTTTGATATGTGTGTGTGTGTGTGTGTGTGTGTGTGTGTGTGTGTGTGTGTGTGTGTGTGTGTGTGTGTGTGTGTGTGTGTGTGTGTGTGTGTGTGTGTATATATATACATACATACACAAGATTTACCTTCAGATGGTCAACTAACACAAAAGTCGACATTCTGAAGGCAAACCACTCTACACAGAAAATAGAAACATAGGCTTCCTAGTACACCTCAGCCGATACAAGTATTACTTACACAACCAAAATCCCCCACACACCCTATTAACTATATATATTAAGTTCATGATTGCACAATCACCAGGGATTATTACTCTCACACACCTAGTTGACAGACCAAACTCCCTGTCGACCAAACCAATAGAACCTATATATATATATGTATACACATGTGTATATATATATATATATATATATATATATATATATATATATATATATATATATATATATATATATCTGCCCTCTCCAAAGCAAAAAACACAGCATCAATGGGACCAGACGG
>NC_056747.1:558620863-558668363 GCF_019279795.1 Protopterus annectens
CTTTAAAAGTTTTTATTTTACTGATATGAAAAAAAACTTAGGTTAGCTTGGGTTAAGTATGCCAGGGACTGCTAACTGCATGTACAGAATTGCAGGCATAATTGCACTGCATGCTACTGAATGCAACATAAATTTATTTATTTTATTTATTTTATTTTACATTTGTTAACCAGGGGTGTCTGACTGAGCCGAAAAGGCCCTTTTTCAGCAGAGGCCTGGGGAGAAAACCTCCACAAAGAAAAATATAGACACATTTAGTTATTTAGACATGATCAGTATACACACAAATTACAAGAGACATGTTTTTACAGTGGTATGCGGCACATCAACAGTTACAGTGGAGAGAACAAACAAAAAAATATTAATTTAAAAATAAAGGTAATTAATAGATTTGTGGTGTACAACTGACATTTGTTACATAGGTAGAATACATAAATAGTACACAGGTACAGTACATACATTGTAGATTAATAGATGTAGTTGATCTTGACAGGAACGGCCTTAAGTCAACGGGTGCCCTAGGCAAAAGGGCTCCATGACACCCCCCATCATGACCTGGAGCCCCCATCCTGGTCTACCTACACCAAGTAAATACTGGAAAAGTGCCCCTGCTAGAACAGTGCTCTAGGCATCTGTCTAGCTGGCCTATACCTAAGGCTGGCTATGGGTCTTTACAACAAGTGTGCTATTACACATGCCCCAAGATGTTCAAAAACTTGATTATGTAAAGACTTGAGCTCTACATGCAGCATAGTGATATTTGGGAGAAAAGCAAGATGCATCAGATTTTTGACATTGTCATGTTTCTTGAGCATTTATTATTCATTAGTGAATGCCACCCAAGATGATGAGATATGGAAAAACATATATTGTAGGAAAGGAAAGATGTAATGGTGACTTAAAAATTAATTCTTAGCTCATGGACTGCAGATTTGGAATGAAAATTCAATCAAGGGATGGACTTTTTATGTCTCTTTACCAAAAAAAAAAGTGTGCAAACCAGTTATTAATAATTATTAGGGACTACAGGAGGTATACTTGGTTGCCATAGGATTAGAACCCAGGGGAAAAAGTTTTTTTTTTTTTTTTTTTTTTTTTTTTACTACTTATACCTAATGGCCTTTTCATATTTTTTTTTTTTGCATCACCTAGATCATAGAAAGTGAGCTACATAGCAGTCTTATCAATAAGTTTAAAAACAAAGAATAATGCTCACTACACTCTGTTTGCCTGATAATAAACAAGACTTATAAATTGCAACAAAAAAAACAGGCTTAAATAGTGGGAAGTATACTTGCTGTGTTCAATTCAAGTCAGTCACAAAAGGTAACCAAATGTTCCACAAAAAGAAACGAAGCTGTAACACAAACCGCTTTACTTTGCGAACTCTTAATCCAGTAAAAAAGAGTCAAAATCACCATAGAGTGTTCATTCGAACCTACTCATCCACTGGGCAATAGCTTGTAGAAAAAACATGCAGCCAGCATGTAAGAATAAATCCAAGCGTCCAGTAGAAACCACGTTTATTAAAATAATTAGAACACAGGGCTAGCGCTTTCAACGAATCTTCATCAGGCCACTAACAAACAAACATACTAGCATCCCTTTTATAGCAAAATGCTAGAGTCAACTACTGATGTCACATCCTGTTTGCACATACTGAAGTCAACTCTGATGTCACATCCTGTTATACATAAAATATTTAAACTGACATCACTTTTGTAGTAAAACGCTACAAGCAACTCTGATGCCACATCCTACTAAATGTAAAATCTTATAAAATGTTTCAAATTATTTAAAATATATAAAATATATATGCAGACATTTTGTAAACAGTGCACAATAAAAATGTTCTAAAATAACATTTCACCCTACTTTAACTGCTGCTGCATGTAACATTCAAAATATTTTAAAATAATTTAAGTATCTATGTAACCATCTCATAGACAGTATGCAACAAATAAAATGTTTCACAATTACATACTATCTTCCTATAAATACTGCACTTATATGCATACTAGTAACAAAAATGGCACACATGTTTAGTATTTAATAATAGGCGATATAGTCCCATTTGAAATACTTGTATGTATAAATACATGTTTAAAATAGAGATCAAATTAATAAACATATTAATATCTGCACATGAGCTATTTAGCATAAATATAACTGTACAAAATGATCATTCAAAAGACTGCATCTAAAATTTGTACAGCGTATGCTTCTAAATATCATAATATCTGTAACAGCAAAAATCATTCAAAACAGATATGTGCACGCAAAAATATTGATAACAGCTGATATTATAAACATAAAAATATATGAGACTAAATGTGTAAAATCAGGTGAAATATGTGTGCTGGATGAAAGAGGAAAACATGGTATATCAGCATCTTTCATAACAATTGGCCCCTAATGAGCCTGCAGAGTAAAATACAGAGACAACGATGGAGACAGAAATGGAAAAATATCAAGTATGAAAATGTTATAAATATAAAAGTAAAACCAGCCAGAGGTTGATAAAGGGTGGCAAAGGGGTGAAAAGCTTCAATGAAGTTTCCTAGCTTTAAGTATAGGTTTGATGGAGACTCTGTCATTGAGGCCTGGGTACAAATCAGCCCTAAGCCTGATGATCCATTTGGCCTCTATCTGTTCCGTGGTGTTAAAAATATCTCCTCTTCTACGAGATAGAACATTGTTTTGAATCACTTGAAACAAAAAGCTATTTTGGGTAGATGTATTAATTACATGCCTAGACAGAGCATTTGAAGAACATCTAACTTTGATTTTATATAAGTGTTCCCTAATTCTGTCTTTAAACTTTCTGTCCGTCTTCCCTACGTAAAACGCAGGGCAGTGTACACAGGTTGCCAGGTACACCACATGGCAGGTCTCACAAGTGGCAGAAACAGTGAAATGAAATTCTTGTCCTGTAATAGGATGATTGAATTTATCAATTTCTTTAATGAATTTGCAATAATTGCATTTTTGACATTTTTTAGTCATTTTATGATTACTGGTTATATTTATGTCAAGCCTATTCGGACCACATAACATTCTGTGTAAATTCAACTTATTTTTATATGTAAATTTTGGTTCTTGGCTCAATATCTCAGAAATAACTGGATCTGTTAGCAAGATGTCCCAATGTTTCCGATATATGCTTTCAATACTATTTACATCTTGTGTAAAATGTATCGGTATTCTGATAACTCCACTGCTAGTTTTGGTGCTGCTACTATCATCTCGTTTACTAGAGAAGTAGGGAAAGGCCCTGCCTTCTCTCAGTTCACCTATGGTACCTAAAGAAGCATCAACTTCTGTTACCGTGTAAGACCTGTCTATAAATTTATTCCTCAAGTCTTCTATGCCAGCTAGGAAACTTCATTGAAGCTTTTCACCCCTTTGCCACCCTTTATCAACCTCTGGCTGGTTTTACTTTTATATTTATAACATTTTCATACTTGATATTTTTCCATTTCTGTTTCCATCGTTGTCTCTGTATTTTACTCTGCAGGCTCATTAGGGGCCAATTGTTATGAAAGATGCTGATATACCATGTTTTCCTCTTTCATCCAGCACACATATTTCACCTGATTTTACACATTTAGTCTCATATATTTTTATGTTTATAATATCAGCTGTTATCAATATTTTTGTGTGTGCACATATCTGTTTTGAATGATTTTTGCTGTTACAGATATTATGATATTTAAAAGCATACGCTGTACAAATTTTAGATGCAGTCTTTTGAATGATCATTTTTGTACAGTTATATTTATGCTAAATAGCTCATGTGCAGATATTAATATGTTTATTAATTTGATCTCTATTTTAAACATGTATTTATACATACAAGTATTTCAAATGGGACTATATCGCCTATTATTAAATACTAAACATGTGTGCCATTTTTGTTACTAGTATGCATATAAGTGCAGTATTTATAGGAAGATAGTATGTAATTGTGAAACATTTTATTTGTTGCATACTGTCTATGAGATGGTTACATAGATACTTAAATTATTTTAAAACATTTTGAATGTTACATGCAGCAGCAGTTAAAGTAGGGTGAAATGTTATTTTAGAACATTTTATTGTGCACTGTTTACAAAATGTCTGCATATATATTTTATATATTTTAAATAATTTGAAACATTTTATAAGATTTTACATTTAGTAGGATGTGGCATCAGAGTTGCTTGTAGCGTTTTACTACAAAAGTGATGTCAGTTTAAATATTTTATGTATAACAGGATGTGACATCAGAGTTGACTTCAGTATGTGCAAACAGGATGTGACATCAGTAGTTGACTCTAGCATTTTGCTATAAAAGGGATGCTAGTATGTTTGTTTGTTAGTGGCCTGATGAAGATTCGTTGAAAGCGCTAGCCCTGTGTTCTAATTATTTTAATAAACGTGGTTTCTACTGGACGCTTGGATTTATTTTTACATGCTGGCTGCATGTTTTTTCTACAAGCTATTGCCCAGTGGATGAGTAGGTTCGAATGAACACTCTATGGTGATTTTGACTCTTTTTTACTGGATTAAGAGTTCGCAAAGTAAAGCGGTTTGTGTTACAGCTTTGTTTCTTTTTGTGGAACATTTGGTTACCTTTTGTGACTGACTTGAATTGAACACAGCAAGTATACTTCCCACTATTTAAGCCTGTTTTTTTTGTTGCAATTTATAAGTCTTATCAATAAGTTTTATTTAAAATATTTTAAACCAAATTACATATACTATAGATATCACCAAAATGATTGGGGATTAAAATGTTAGGAGGAGATATTTAATAAACACAGTTCTGTCATTTCTCAATTACTTTTATAGTGTGTTTAAAATGAAAAAAGAAAATAAAGTTCTAAGACAGTACTACTTACCTGTTACACTTTAAGTAACATAAGCAGGGCTTCAAAATGAACAAAAAAAAATCACTGTGCATGCCAAAAAAACATTATTTGGAAGTTAACTACTTGGAAAATTTTACAATTCTTTTCTCTCTCACAAATCAGATATAATCGATTGCAAAAGTTTTGCTTTCACAGACATTCATCATCAGCAGTAGCAACAGTAAACAGGTAAGAAGCCATATAGTGCCATGCTTGCTGTGGCATTTTGCTGTTCAGAATGTTGATAGCACTTAGTTTTCTGGCTGCCTTATATAATGCATCCACATAATCAAAGGGATATTTTTTGTTTATTTTATTTGACATTTGTCGACTGGTTTAGTCTGACTGGGCAGCTGTCCCTTTTCAGCGGAGGCCTGTGGAGAAAAACTCCAAGTAATACATGTAAAGTGTAATCAAATGACATAGTAATCAAAGCATTTTAGAGTTAACTAATATATAACAAAAGTAGATGGAGAAAACAAACTTGCTACAGCAGGTATAGTGACTTGAAACAGATTAGATTATGAAAGTTACAATCAGTATTAAGAAAAAAAGCTAAAAGTAGTCTCACGTGAAAATAGAGTGAAACAAGTACATTATATATGTACACTATGTACAGGAGATAATCTCAAGGCACAGATCACTATCTTGAGTCTACAATGTTGTAGGCTAAGAGACAGTATAAAACAGACTGACTATTAATAGATTTGTAAGCGAAAGAAGAGATATTTGTGATAGACATATTAGAGGAGTGTAGGAGGGGGAGGAAGACAGTTAAGTTGGCTGATTGCATAGGCAAGACCAAGATTTATGAAAGGAAGCCTTAAGAGCTGTTCTAAAAGAGTTAGGGTTGGAGATTGATCTAACAACAAGTGGTAGTTTATTCCAAGCATTTGCCACTGAGTAGCTGTACAGGGGGTTGCCAATATTTTTGTTGGGCACATATACTTGCAGCAGATTCTGTTGAGAGCTACAGAGTGCATGGTTGGGAGTGTAGTGTTGGATGAGGAAAGAGAGAGAGGGGCAGGAGGAGGGTTGATGCAAGATAGAATGAGTCATAAGGAGCTGGGGTAGTTGGATTTGATGATGAAATTCCAGTCATTGCAGGTGTTTCAATACTAGGCAGTGGTGAGAGGGATAGGGGTGGTTGGAGGCAAATCTTGCAGTTTTGTTACAGGTGGGTTCCAGTTTAGACATAGGGTTGGACTGGAGATGTGTAAGAATAGGGGCTGCATATAGTAGGGTGGGGAGTAGGAAAGTGTGTGCCAGGGAGAGCCTAGAAGCATTAGTAAGGAATTTGTTTGTGCCTGTATGGCAGCCCTAACTTTTGATAAAAAAATAAACAAACTAACGTGTTCTTACACAAGAAACGGTCACTTTAATGCCATAAAACCACCAGAGACTTATCAGTCTTTATTTCCTATTTATGTGACTGTTGTTATTTTTTATTTGACACTGATGATGCCTGGATTGTAAAAGATGAAAGTGTTAAGTCTCTGGTGATTTTATCACATTATAGTGACAGTTTCTTGTGTAAAAACATGGTTTGTTTATTTTTTTAATGTATTCACCACACTGCTTCTGCATTTGTGGCTGCAGTCTATTTCCTAGTCTGTTAATGTCAAGTGATTTCACTATGGTACAGCACATTTCACTTGAAACTAAGGTGGATGAACTCACTACTATAGTTGGGGAACTAGCCCCTGGTTTAAATGAATTAAAGTGGAGAGGCCTAAAGAGACTCTGACATCATTGCATGAAGAATTATTTACTTTGCATACCCCAGTACTGGGCTTTATAAAAACTGATGGTAACAATGCTAATTCTTCACCCCCTGCTGTCAATGGCTTAAAAGGTTTGTTCCAGACTCCATTACTGGATTATACTTTGTATTGTGAATGACAGGGGAATGATTTTTGATCTCTTACCACTCAAATTACCACCTTGGAACATTTATCAAAGAAATTTAAATATTTGCAGATAGACAATGCTTTCTGGTACAATCTACGAAATTAAAGCAAGTTCCAAAGGGCCTTTGAGTATGAAGTTTCCAGTGGGTACAAAAAATGGTTCCTTGATGCACCAGGAGCTACTGGAACTGTTTGACAAGACTGGACTTGAGGTGATGAGCATTATTATCAAGGACAATGAGCATAAGCTCTTGAAGCTGACAAAATTGCTTAATGAAAGTATTGTTGATGATCTTATGTTTGAACAGATGTCTGCTAGATACAATAGAATATTTGTTGACATAAAAAACTTTTCTGATACTAATTGTAAACATAAACATAATAAGTTAGATAGGGACAAAGATGATTATGTACACAAGAGTGCATCCTGACCCCCCCCCCATTTCACACAATGATTTCCTTATGAATTGTTCTACTAGTAATAACAGTAACAACAGTAATAATTTTAACAACCAACATAACCAAACAAATGTGAATGAGGGTGATTATAGGTTCATAGGTGTGTACTTGGCTAATGGCCCTGGAGCCTTTACAAGCCTAGCCCATAGGATTATCCTGGCATTGTGCTACCCGACCTTAGTTTCCATTGTTTCAGTTGAGTAGAGCCAATGGAGTGATCCTCAGGGTGAATTTTCTATTTTCCATCCACTCATCAAGATTTCTCTTGAAAGAGGGCCAGTGAGGTACTCTGTTTGAAATGTATGGGAAGTCTATTCCATAGCGTGGGCAGTCCCTGGGTTATGAACCTGTCCCTCCAGCCCATTCTGTTGATTGTGGTAATGAGGTTGAAGTCTCTGGAGCATGTGATGTGGAGGAATTGGGATTTCTTTAGATGCAGCATTTCTAATAGAGCTGGGTCAGACATGGCTTTGTAAGTCAATCAGAGATTGCCTCTAAGTAGCGATATGAGAAAGAATTATTGGAGTTTTTTGAGTCTGTCTATATAAGACAAGTGTTTAAGGCCAATGATCCTCTTTGTGATGTACTTTTGCAGCCTCTCCAGTTGTTGGCAGGTGTCTACTGAGGTACATGCCAAATGGGGCATTGTACTCAATGATTGGCCTAATGAGGGAAGAGTAGAGGCAGACAATGACCTCTTTCTTCATGGATGCAAAACCCTTAGTAATGAGATGGACCACATAGATAGACTTTCTGACCACAGTGGCAGTGTGGTGGTCAAAAGAGAGGTTGCTGTCGACCTGTGTTCCCAGAGCTCTTATAAGGGCTTCTGTGTTCAGTGGGCTACCATCGATGTGGTAGTTCATGGGAACTTGTTTTTTCCTAAAGGGGATGATGACACATTTTTTGGCATTGGGCTTAAGGCCATGGTTCTGACACAAGTCGGTCTCAGTGAGGCCTTTCTGTAGGATGTCAACATCACTTGGGGAGTTAATGGCGCCCAACTTGCAATTGTCTGTGAACTTTGTCAGCCAGAGTCCCTTCATGTTGGCCTGGACTTCTGCAAAGTAGATACCAAACAGGAGAGGACCCAGGACCAATCCCTGTGGGACTCCACTCATGACTGGTCAGCAGTCTGATTGGAGTCAGCTACTTTCACACTGTGGGTTCTATCTGTGAGCCAGTTTGCAACCCACCTAGTGATATAGGGGTTGATGCCTAGCTTAATGAGTTGTTCTATGATCCTTGAGTAGGGAGCGATATTAAAGGCCTTGACCAGATCAAGGTAGGCTGTATGAACCACCTTGCCTTCATCCACAGCTTTGGTGACTGACTCAGAGAAGTTGACCAAGTTGAGCAGGCATGATCTACCCTTCACAAAACCAAACTGTGTGGGATGCAGAGTTTGGAGATTCCCTATATCCTTGTTTATTAGGTCCATGGTGATGCGTTCCATAGCTTTGCATATAAGACTTGTCAGGCTAATCGGGCGATAGTTCCCAGGGTCTCTAGTCGCTCCTCCTTTGTGAGGAGGGATGTCTATAGCAGTGCACCATTCAGTAGGGACAAAGACTGGGGTGAGGCTGTGATTGAACAGGGCATACAGGTGAGGTGCCATTTCACTTTGTAGTTTATTCAGAACACAGCCAGGGATATTGTCAGGTCCCATAGAAGCTGTATTCATGCCCTCGGACAGTGCTGCTTTAACCCAAACAGCAGTAATACTGGGTGCCTGGCAATCTGCTGGTATTGTGATTGGTCCTTTGGGAAGGGGGGAGAGTGGTAAAGTTGGCACCGAATCTGTCTGCCAGTATATTGGCAATATCTGTTGGCTCAGTATAGGTGGTACCATTGTGCAGTAGCTCAGAGCAAAAATGTGTATTGCCTTGGAGGTCTGTACATAACTATGGAAGGCCTTGTGGTTATCTTTACTATCTGCTGCAATTCTGTTTTCATAACTAGCTTTAGAGGATCTGATGAGGGATCTCAATTTTTTGTTGAGGCTGATAAGGGAGTTTTTTCAGTCTTGGGACTTCATCTTATTCCACATCAGTTTCCTTCTTCTGTTGTAGAGTTTGTTTATGGCAGGGAACCACCAGATTGACTTTCTTGGTTCTCTTGGGTATGGCGAGATCCATGCATTTGTGTATATGTTCGTATGAATTGGCAGTTGTGCAACTATTCTCCATTTGCATGGGTGCCATGAAGTTAGCCACCTCTGTTCTTAGGAGCCCAAAGTTGGCTTTGGAGAAGTTTTTCATGGTGGTTAGTGGTAGTGGGAGGGATGTGGATTTCCAAGGTGATTAGTTTGTGGTCAGATCTAACCAGGGAGGAGTTGACTACTGGTGTAGAGCAATGGTCACCCATGTTAGTAATGACCAGGTCAAGGATGTTGATACTTCTAGTGGGGGTACGAATGAGCTGGTCCAGGACATTAGAATTAATGAATCCCAGGAAACATTGGGCAAGTGAGTATTTTTCCCAGTTAATGAAGGGGTAGTTGAAGTCGCCCAGTATGAGTGTGTTAGGTTGAACCATAATATTCTCCACGGTGCTTAGGAATGTGGAGTGAGTGTCTTGGGACATGGTTGGGGACCTATAACAGGCTACGGCCTGAATCGCTGTCTTACCTAGTGTTAGCTGCACCTGAAGTATCTCTGATGCGTTATCTTGGGCTGCCAATCTGGAGGTGTGTGCATCCTTTATGAATATGGAAACACCACTGCTTTGGAGCTTTGGTCCAAGTTCTAGGGCCGAAAGGTGTGGAATGAATTCTAGCCTGGTAGTGCAGGGGTGCTTTCTGCTGCTTTGTACTAGGTCTCTGTTACAGCACAATTGTCGATGTTCTCCATTTTAAGGTGAGTGCATTTTGAGATTTAGACTTCTAGCATTGAAAAGCATGACCCTCAGATTGCATTTGTTTGTAGCTGTTATGGTGGTAGTTTAGTCTTTGGAACACCGCCTAAAAAATGCACTATAAGGGTGGCAAGAGCCTTGGCCAGTATCCAGAAGCCCAGGGATGACAAATGCAGGCCATCTCTCGCAAAGCATCGAGGTCTGTCAGTCATGTCATCCTAGGCAGACAGATACTGGATCCCCTTAGAATGACACCAGAAACTTAGCCAATTGTTGAAATCAATAATTTTCTGCTTGTACTTTGGTAGCATTCTGGGTGATGGTAGGATGCTGCTCAGGGCTAGGGTCGTACCTGCCTGGGCTACATAATCCAAGAGCTCCTCCATGTCCCTTTTCATGTAGTCCAGGGAGGTACGTCTCAGGTCATTCATAATCATATGTTCAATGACAAAGTTGCCTCAACAACAGGTACAAATATGACTGAATCCATGAGTTATATGGCGAATCCTGGCACCTGACAGGCAGCTGACTGTTACTTTCTCCTTATTCAACCTAGTGACTGGGACATCAATGTGCCTCACTATTGAGTCACCTATGACTACTGTACTGGGTATGCTATTTTGCCTTAGGGGCTTTGGCTGAGTGGCACACTGTTTAGAAGAGTTATGTGTCTCATGATTAGTGTTGTGTTGTGATGGTTGAGTGTATTTCTGCCTTGGAGGTCTCTGCTGTTTGGGTAGATTTTTATTGAGAGCCTCCATGAAAGTGGGTGTGCGGTTTGTGTTTTTATGTTAAGGCAGTGCTGGTGTGTCTGGAGGGCTATGTGTTCCATGTGGTGTGGTGCAAGTGTTGACCTTTTCCTCTTGACCAGCTATTCCAGTCTTGGCAGGAGAGTGTGTGGCTTCCAATTTGGATATATAAATGCATCTCTCACAAGTCTGAGTGTTGGGAGGTAAGATGAGAGAGTTGTCAGTGTACATGGGGCAGTTGCTACATTGCCTCAGGATGCCCAAGTTCACCTGGTTAATAGGAGAATGCACAGGAGATGGAAAAAAAACTGCCCAAATGGCCAATAAACTACAATTTCTGGATCACAAATCAATCCTCTTGTGGTAGATAGGCTACCTAGTGCTTACCACTCCCACTGATAAGCTAGAAGGCTTTCCTCTGACACAGAGAGGCTTGGCGGGTGCAGAAGCTTACAAATAGCCTTGGATACAACAAATCTGATCTGGACTAGACTAGTTATAGGAAAGGTGGGAAACAAGTGCAAATGTTGGCTTTTAAACTAGAAATTTGAAGGAGATGGAAAAACGTGCTCAAATGGCCAATAAACTACAATTTCTGGGCCAGAAATGACTCCTCTTGTGGCAGATAGGCTGCCTAGTGCTTACCACTTCCACTGATAAGCTAGAAGGCTTCCCTCAATACAGAAAGGCTTGGGGGGTTCAGAAGCTTACATACAGTCCTGGATATAGCAAATCTGTATGTGGACTAGTCTAGTTACAGGAAAGGCGTAACACGGGCTTTTAGACCAGTAAGCTGAAGGAGATGAAAAAACTGCCCAAACGGCCAATAAACTACAATTTCTGGGCTAGAAACCACTCCTCTTGTGGTAGATCGATTACCTAGTGCTTAACACTCCCACTGATGAGCTAGAAGGCTTCCCTCAGACACAGAGAGGCTTGGGGGGCTCAGAAGCTTACAAAACAGTCTTGGATAAAGCAAAACTGTATCTGGACTAGACTAGCTACAGGAAAGGTGGGAAACAATTGCAAACATGGGCTTTTAGACCAGAAAGTTGAAAGAGATGGAAAAACTGCCCAAGCGGCCAGTAAACTACAATTTCTGGGCTAGAAACTACTCTTGTGGTAGATAGGCTACCTAGTGCTTATCACTCCCACTGATAAGCTAGAAGGCTTCCCTTCAACACAGAAAGGCTTGAGAGGCTCAGAAGCTTAAAAACAGTCCTGAATACAGCAAATCTGTATCTAGACTATACTAGTTGCAGGAAACAAGCTTAGAATTATTATTATTTTTTTTGTTACAGAAAAGCAGCTAAAACAGCACTAAAACAATTCAAGTGCAGTGCAAGTTAGCACACTTGAGTGTGTACCAATATTAAAGCAATTTATTCAAACTGTATTCTGAACTGAATTCAATTATTGTTTAATTCAACTCTGAACAGTGAAAAAGTGGCAAAAAATATACTTGTCAGCTGAGAAGCATACTTAGTCAGAACACAGAGTAAAGTGGAAAGGGAGGAAGGAGAAACAGAAGATACTTTAAGTTTAATGGCCTAAGTGGGTTGGCCTACTCAAATGTTCTCTCTGTATTAGGTAGAATGAGCTAATGACACTAGACTGGGATAGAGCTGAACAGATGAGACTGGTAAAAGCGTCTGAAATCAAAATATGGTCTCACTGTACTCGGTTGAGTGAGTAAATGAGATGGACCCCAGAGGATTGTTCAAACACAAATTTACAAGAGGGGTGGGCAATTCCAAAGCTACCAAGATTAATAACACAACAAGAGCAGGGAGGGAGGGCAGGCAGAATACCACAACAAGAATGGGGGGGACTAACTGCAGAGAAACAGAGAGATCACAATATTCAGTGAAGCAAATAAATAGAAAAATAAAATGCAGTACTATCTTTAACACAACATTCAATGAAACAAATAAACAGAAAAATAAAATGCAGTGCTATCTTTTAACACTGCAAGTTTGTACTTATCTCAGCTTGTAATACAGTTGATGTAGGTATATAGCAGCTAATCAAACAGCTCAAATATTCAGCTATTCAGCAGAAATAAATTCACAGATAAGTGACTAAGACTTATAAGCACAGAGAAACCCTCTAGGCTAAGAGTTCAACACCGAATATCAATGAAGTGAGAACAATAACCCCCCACTTACTGCAGAGAGACAGAGAGATCACAATATTCAGTGAAGCAAATAAATAAACAGAAAAATAAAATGCAGTACTCTCTTTAACACAATATTCAATGAAACAAATAAAAAGGAAAAGAAAATGCAGTACTATCTTTTAACACTATGATGAGCATTTTTTAGAGCAACCATCCCCATTAAGGCATTCAGAATGCCTGATCAATCAATCAACAAAATCAAGCTCCACCTGGTCACTCCTTTCAAGGAGCACCCAGGGGTCATTCTATGAGGGGGAAGAACTGGGGGAGGGGAACCTGACATGGAGGGAGGTATATGTATTAGATTATGTGGTGACACCTGAAGAACTGAATGTTTTGAATTCTAGTGCCAAAATGTCTGAAGTTTATAATCCTGATATGATAGTACTAAATGTTAATATCAGTAATGGCTTGGTTAACAGTGATTCCACAACATCAGTTGTGAATTTCAGGACAGGAACTATACATAACCTCAGTAACTTTTCTTTGAAAAATGAACACATTTCCCTATTACAAAAAGGTTTTGGCTTTGTTCTGAATTTCAAGTCTGATATTGCTAGACTATTGATTAACTTGAGGCTTTACACCAGACAACTTAACTTGAGGTTGTTTTTTCTAAATAAGAATCAAGAATATAGAACACAGAACCATTTATACTGAAAAGAAAAAGTACATTTTTGCCTCCCTGTAACCCCTTAGTGAATTTGTTTGAAATATGTGTGGAAAATGATTTTAGACAGATTGTAAAGGCAAGTAATTCCAGTTGTGACAACTTATCCAAGGACAAAAGGTTGGTGCTCAGAGAGTTATCGGACAATAAAGCAATACCGAGTGATTAAGCCAGATAAGGGCGGCTGGGTGGTCATCATGAGGCAGATTGATTATGTGTGCAGAATGTACTCTTTACTTAATGAGGAAGATGCTTAGAGAGTTTTTTTTAGTGAACTTAATAGAGGATATGCTAAGATTGATATCTTTTTATTTGATGCTGTAAGCCAGAACACCTTAACAGTGGATGAGTTTGATTTTTTGAAAGTACAAACACCAAGAATTCTGATAATCTTTGGAATACCTAAAATTCATAAAAATATCAATGGTCCCCATCGCTACAGCTCAAGGTTCAAAAACTGAACCACTGGCTGCATTTGTAGATTATTTTTGTAAGCAAGTGGCCAATGATTTTGCTTATATCTTAAGAGATTCTTGGCATTGCTTAGAACAATTAAAAATAGCTAAGCCTGGTAAGGATGACTTGCTGGTGGCAATTGAGATGGTCAACTTATTTACTGTGATCCCCCATGATATCGGCTTAGAATATTTTTCAGAATGTTTATCACATAGTGGACATGTGAATCAAACATGTTAGAAGTGGTGCTTAAAAATAATTTTTTGGTATTCAAAGGTGAATTTTTCGGGAAAAATCAAGTGTGACCATGGGGGTGAAATGTGCCCTGGTTTTTGCCAACCTGTTCTTGGCTGAGTGGGAAAAGCGACATGTATTTTCTTCCCCCTTTACATCCAAGATACATGTGTATTCTAGATTTTTGAATGATATAGTTTGGAGAAGAACAACTAATGAAGTGACAGAATTTTTGCATTACATCAACACCACTCAATACCTAAAGTTCACTTATAGGATATACCAAAATGAAATTGATTATTTAGATATTCTTCCCACAAAAAACAATTGCACAGGAGAACTATCATACAACAAATTTAGGAAACAGACCTACGCTAATACATTATTGCATTTTGACAGCTGTCATACTGAACTTCAGCGTAGGAGCATAGTCAAGGGACAGATGGTCAGGCTGTCCAGATTGATAAGTGATTACAAGAAATTCTCTGAATAATTTTGTTGATCGGCATGTTCAAGGATAGGGGGTACCCTATTAAACATTTACTGTCAACCAAGAAAGAGGTAATAAGGAACCGTGCAACCAGGTTCCTACCCATTCTAAGAGGGGGTCACAGTAATATTAACATAAATTAAGATGACGGTTCCAAAAATGATGATATGATTTTACCATTTAATCAAGATGCCTCACATTTAAAGGGGAGCATGAAGAACATTTGGGGAGCCTTATTAGACGATGACCTGAAAAACAAATTAGGGTCAGAGCCTAAGATTGTTTTCAGTAGAGGCAAAAATATTAAAGAAATATTGGAGCTGGACATGGATACTAAAAAGAACTTTTATGTCTCCAGGATGCATAAATGTGGCTTCTGTTCAAGCTGTAGATTTATTAATGATGGTCCCTATGTCCAGATTGACTCTTATGGTGGGAATGTAGTGTCCAGGGTGCTGTAATTGTAACTCTAAAAATGTAGTAAATATTGCCACCTTTATTTCCTACCCTGCATTCTATATAGGCAAGACCACCAGGAAAGTGCATGATGGGATTATAGAAGCCAACGGGGATATTAGAAATGCAAATTGCACCAGCGCCCTTTACAAACACAGCACAGAGTGTACAAATTTCAAAAAGTTCCTATTTTTTGTTATTGATAGAGTTTTGGCCACTACAAGAGGGGATGATGTTGACCTTGATCTGCAATTAAGACTCATTGCCAGGGTGAAACCTGGTATTAATGACACAATTTCCATCTCGAGTATCCTGACAAAAAGAGCAAAACAGATTTAAATACAGGCTTTTACACCCCTGAGTGAATGCAAACAGTTTTAAGTAAAATATTTTATAAAAATATTTTTACACAATATTTAACAACATATACATAGTCTGTGGTGGTGGTGCTGCGGTAGCGTTGTCGCCTCACAGTAAGACGCTGTCCGGTTCGACTCTCAGCTAGAGCGTCTTCTGCATGGAGACATGCGTGAATGGGCGTACCTTCGTTGAAGGTTGTGTGTCAGGGCTTGCAACTCAGTACGTAAAAATCAACTGCCAATCATTAGTGGACCGGAGTTTCACTGTGGCGACCCCTAACCTGGAAAAGTCAAAAGACACAACATTTAACAACATATATATGGTTTTACTACTTGGTATTTGATTCCGTTATTGCACCAATTCTGACTATACGGATGTTTTTTATAAATTAGTATATTATTCATGAATGCATTATGTTGCAGGAAATTGTCAGTCTGTATTTCCTATTTATGTGACTGTTGTGATTTTTTTTTTATTTGACTCTGATGATGCCTGGATTGTAAAAGGTGAAAGGGCTAAGTCTCTGGTGAATTTATCTAATTAAAGTGACCATTTTGTGTGTAAGAACACGTTGGTTTGTTTATTTTTTTGCTGTATTCACCACACTGCTTCTGCATTTGTGGCTGCAGTATATTTCCTAACTTTTAATGAGTTTTTTTAATGCACTGCTGAATATGGAGGTTGAACGTTTTAGCTGGTCATTGATAATAATGTCTAGAAGGCTTTTGTGAGGTTCAGCAGGGATGATAGTGTTGTTTTGGGAGGAGATAGTAAATGTAGCTTTTATGATTTGGAGAGATTTTTTGATGAATAGGAGAAGTTTAGTTTTCTTTTAGGGTTAAGGAGAAGTTGGTTGGAAGTTAGCCATTTTTTGATTGTGTGCAGGGTGCCTTGGATGAGGGGGTGAAGATGGGAGATATTGTCGGAGCAGGAAATGATTGTGGAATCATCAGCATATTGTATAACTGAAGAGAGTGGAAAGGAAGAGTGGAGGTCATTAACAAAGATATTGATTAATTGGGATTGAAGGATGAAGTCTTGGGGTACACCTGTTTGTAGAGCTAAGAAGGAAGAAACGTTAGACTGCCATTTACTTGCTTGGAATCTATTGGAAAGGTAGCTGGAATAACAAGAAACTGCAGAGTTGGAGACATTGAAGGTGGTTAGTTTGGATAGAAGTTGTCTGTGGAAAACAGTGTTGAAGGCTTTGGAAAGGTCCAGAACTGGAGACTAACTTATTGTTGTTGCGAGAGTTTGTGATAGAGTTAGTGAAGGATGTCAGAGCAGTAGCCATACTGTGTTTTGGGGGAAAGCCATGCTGTGTGTAGGTAAGGAGATTTTCTAGGAGAAGGTAATCAAGGAGATGCTTATGTTTGCATTTTTCTAGAATTTTTGACAGGGGAGATAGAATGGCAATTGTCCTGAAATTAGTGGGGTCATTTGAGGTGCCACCTTTGAGTAAAGGTTATAACATAAGTTTTTTTCCAGTTGTCAAGTACAATGTTTTCCTTGATGGATCTATTCACTAATATGGAGATGGGGTAAGCAATAGAATTGGCAGCTATTTTTAGGAATTGAGGGGGAAGGTTATTGACTGACGGAGAACCGTTTTTAGTTTGCTAAGAAGTGATTTGATATAAGTTGTAAGGATGGGTTTAAATGAAAAGGCGGTTGAGTAGATGGACAGGAAGTGGTGTAGGTAATGGTGTCAAGTTTGGTTAGATTATGAATAGGATTATGATAAGATGAATAGGAATACAAAAAAGGAATTTAGAAAGGAAGCAGTATCAGTGGAAGAGCTATTGGAGCATGGGTTGGGTGATGAGGGGCTTCTGGGATGTAACTATTTATTTACAGATTGCCAGAAGTTTGGGGGTTGGAGTGGGGATTGCTTAATGATGGTTGAAAGAAGTTGTGCTTGTCGAGGGTGACTTTTTTTTGGTTAAATTATGGAGCTCTTTGTAGGTTTGAAGATCTGTGGAAATGTTAGATATTTTTTTTCATTTTTTCCATGCACAATCTTTCTTGTTCTTAAGGGTTCAAGTGGCTTTAGTAAGCAGGGAGAAAAATGACTTTTGATTTGTATTTTCCTGATGGGGGCCAGGGAGTTAAGAATGTCTAGAAAGATTTTGTTGAATTATTCAAGGGAAATTCTGAACCCAGATGATAATAGTGCAAAGATTGTGTTTAAACATTGTATCCAAAAAGCAACAAGTGAAACTGTGATGCAGTTAACTGTGAATTTGGTACAGTCTGTGATGAAGCAACAAGGGATAGACTCACTAGTGATTTCTGCAGTGAAGCTTCGTGGAGAAAGGTTTTCAAACAAATGTAATATTTCCAAGTACATTCAAAACAGTGCTGACTTATAGAAATAGCAAACAGAGCTAAGCGGCAACAAAGGAGGCACAAGGTACCCTCTTCTGTGGTACGCAAATAAAATTCTATCACATAATCAGAAAGGAAAGTGATTTTGCTACTTCTATAATAATAAACATCTTACCTTACAACTGCTCTTTGAATGTTTCCTTACAGCATTTTGCTGTGAATGCTTATTTTGCTTTTTTGAAAAAAGGTTGTGGAGGTAGCATTAAACCCCTTGACAAGCACAGAGAAGGAAGTCTAACAAATCTGAGAAAATCCTTGAATCGGCTTACCCCTCTCATCACACTTTTTAAGGCCCTCTGCAGTAGATAGTCCAGAACTCACTCTTTCTAAGGGAGATTTCAAAATTTCAGCTTTAACATTTTCAGGAAGAGTTTGAGTATGTGAAAAAGCAAACGTCCTCAGCAGTTCCAGTGGTAGCATCTCTGGAAGTGGCATCTTGCAGAATCATAAGTACATTTCAAACAGTGGGTAGCAACCTGAGGCAGAGAAGCAATCAAGTTACCTAAAGATGTTTTCTCCTTTGAAAAGGAAACAGATGTCATGATATTCCTCATGTTCTCAAAAGAGGCCAGCATAGACTTTAACATATGAGTGTAATAGCTGAGAACTATAAATAAGTGTTGCAAAAAATACTTGTTTTTACCGAATGTATCAAAAGCTTTTCCATCCTTGTCAGAAGGAGAAAGATTGGTATTTAGCAGATGCTTAACAACAACTGGGTCCACTAGAAAAGTAACAGCCAGGTCTGATCTGGGATTAGTATTTACAAACTTATAAAACTGAGGAAATTCATGTAATCTATCTGCTTTCTTGGAGGCAACATGTCAACTTTCAGATGAGTTACAGACTCTAACAAAACATCCACTGATGCTGAAAGAATAGGGGGAATTGGTGTAGGTTCTAGAAACTCTGGCTACAAAAATGTATAGCACTTCTTTAGAGGCATGAAATGTCATTATGTCCCCACTGAAACAACTGATACATTTTGGAAATAGTTTCAGAAAAAGAGAATCATTTGAAGGGACTAGCAGAAGCCACACTTTCCTCAAAAATATGGATCAGAAACTTGAAGAGAAAAAATAGAATGTGTCCCTTCACACACATTTTATTGTTCAAATTCTTAAACCTCCTCTTAAAATGAAGAATTCCCTTTTCTCTTTCCAGAAACAGCTGCACTGGAAGGGTCAAGAGACTGAAATAAACATTGAGTCAAGCCTAATAAATCACTCCTTTTCAAAGTAACTGAGACAGGAAAAAGACGTATGTCTACATTTTCACTTTTTGACAGAAATTTCTAAAAATGGAGATCAAGTTTTTCCAGCAAAACCTCCCTTGAGATGGGCAATCCATTCTGGCCAGGCAGAGATGAATTCCCTGCTCCATCTCCAAGAACCTAAAAAAAGTGAATCTCCTTTGCCCACCAAGGGCACTCCAAAAGCTGCAGACGATGTGTCTAATCTCTGGTTTATGTTGACAATAATGTCTACACTAGAGGAAGCCATTGAAAAAGATAAATGGTCTGAGGAGCCAGAAATGACCAGAACAGAGTTGCCTGTCTCAGAATGTGACACTTTAGCTGCCTGCTTTGGTGGCAAAGGCTATTTATTAATTTCAGTCTTTTTTTTTTGGGGGGGGGGGTGCTGGTGAAAGAAAGAACTGAGGAAATGGTAAGTTGTTCCATGGTAAGGGGGATAAAGATGCCAGATTAGTAGGGAGGCCTGATAGCAGTATTAGGTAAATCAGTTAAGTAGCAAATAAGTAACTGTTCCACAAAAATAAATAAATGAATAAACATTGTGGAAAGTACTTTAAACACTTACTGCAGCCATCAAAATTAAAATATTACAACTTTTGCCAAGGAAAAAAAAATAAAATTCGTTTTTTGCAACTTTTTTGAAACAAAAGTTATGCTCCTGTTTAAAAGTTAATAAAATTCATGTAACAGTCAATAAAAACACCTTTAGTTAACTTAAAATTTATAATGTCATGGAAAATGTTCATTTTCAGACATAAAAGTAAAAGTGGAAGTGTTTTTGTTTTCCTGAAGGGAACTTCTGTCCAATAGTGGAAAGCGTTATTTGACTGTCAATCCTTGGAAGGCCACAATAGGAGCAGACTTTGGCAGCAGATCCTCCAAAGGCCACAATAGGAGCACACTTTGGCAACAGATCCTCCAAAGGCCACAGTAGGAGTACACTTTGGCAGCAGATCCTCCAAAGGCCACAATAGGAGCACACTTTCGCAGCAGATCCTCCAAAGGCCACAGTAGGAGCACACATTGGCAGCAGATCCTCCAAAGGCCACAACTGGAGCACACTTTGGCAGTAGATACACCAAAGGCCACAATAGGAGCACACTTTAGCAACAGGAAGCTCTGAAGGGCTTGGGGCTTGAGCCACTGTTTTTCTTGAGTTCAGTTCATCTCAAGCTGAATAACGGTTTGGATGTGTGGAAGGTGTCCTTGAACCTTTGCTAGCTGGTCAACTGTTATATCCCATGCAGGATATAATCTATATAGCTAAGGCTTCTGCAGCAGTGATCAGAATGAAAAACATCTATGAATCCATAAAGGACCAATAGGTTTATATCCCCAATGAAAGCGAAAAAAAAATGTAAATTATAGCTCATAGTAAAAGGATGATTTCTTTGAGACTCAATATATTTATGACCCAGTAGAAGGAATAAATGAAGGGCTATGTCTTGATGTTTTTTTTGAGGAGAGGGTCAAAACCTTAAACTTTGACTAGTATTATGATTTTAAGAACCAGAGTAACAATCTACTAACGAACATATCATGATTTGTTCACTGGGAAATATAAAAATGCCATCAAAGTGAAGAAATGGACAGGTCATGCTTTACATATATGTCACAATAAGAAAAACTCTGGTAAGAGAAAATGCTGTGTTTATGGCAAAGCGGTGCTTTAAACATTGTGTACTTTTCACTCTATCATATATTTTACCTAGGTTGACCCCCCTCCCCCATCTGAGTCTTCAGGGTTTGGTATAACAGGTTACTTTTTCAAGATATACAAGTGAATTTAAAGGGTGCTTTTTAAAGGACAATTTTCAGAGATATTACAAAAACTGCAAATGTAATGACTTCTAATGCAGTTGTATTACTCAGAAAAACTGCTAGATGAAAAGAAGGCAGCAGTTTGGAAAAAAGAATTTCTGCCCACACAAAAGATAGACTAAATTGCCACGCATGTATATAACGCATAAATCCATTACTTAAAATGCAGATACTAGAACATTTATGCAATCCATTTTCCAGCAGTATTTTTATTTCACATGGGAGAAGGTCAGTTAGCTGAGTGACAGTTTCCTTATTTAAGCCTTTTACATTTGCTCACTCTACACCACTGACTGAAAGTAATGCATGATGAAAATGGATCCAGAGGCTTATAAAATCAGTACCAGGCATTTATGTAATAACTGCACAAACAAAAACGCTTCTAACCCAGGAAATCTACCACTAATAAATTTAAGTATCTCATAAAACTCTCACTTACTGAAAAACAAAATGTATGTAAAGTTTTGTACAGCTGTTATATCTTAATATAGCTTACCTAATATAAAATGCTTCTACTATTTTCCTGTGGTAATAGCTGTGATGAAATATTTCTCATGATCTTTGTGTTCTTGTGAGACACTGAACTGAATTTTTTATCAACATTATTAACATATGTTTTTGTTGATATACTTCTGACATGTATATAGCGAAAGATTATAGATTTATAGATATTCCAAGACTGTTGAGTCATGTAACAATTTATACTTTGCCAGTACCCCTCTCATGATGTGTTGCATCTCATTTCTCTAGGATGGCCATGACAGTCAATCTCAGAGGAACTTTGTGGTCCACCCAGTCACTGGGTTATGTTTAAAGGAAGGGAATGAGTTGCACTGCTTAACATGCAGGGTAGGTTTATTTCACAAGTTTGGGAGGCACTAGGTTCTAAGCCTGTCTCTCCAATATAACTGTTTAGCTTAGACATGTAGGTTTATTTTTCCTGGTACATCTGTATCAGTAGTATTTCAGTTTACTTTAGTTCTAAGCCTAGTGTAACCTTTCTTTAATCTGCAAATACCTACTTCAGTCTACAAATACCTACTTATTTTATGCTGTATTAGTGCTTGGTATTTCTTAAATCGTACTGTTCTATTCCATAACTGAATAGCTAGTATGATCATGTAAGTGTATGTTGCGAGTGCCTGACATCTTCTTCTTAGGTGGTTCTCTCATACAACCACAATATTTGGTTGACCACTTCATTTGTGTCTTGTCAGACACTGAAATGAATCTGTTATCAACATTACTGAACTTTCTCCAATGCATTTCAGAGATTTTTCTCAATAGATATGTGCCGGTATCAAATTAAACAAATTCTACACTTTCTCTGAAGCACATTGTCCCTTTCCTTCTGAGGTAACTGAATATGTCATCTTCAAAATAGCAATACCTCTGAGTAAGTGTAAAGGCACTCAAGAAATTTTGTATGCATAAGATAAACACGATGTTTGTAGTTTCTTCCAAGTAGGAAATTGTGTTCCTTTGCATTCTTTCGAGCAGCTGATCATAAAAAAATTAACAGACAAGAATCTGTTGAGCTACCAACATTACACATTTCTCTAACTGTTGAGTAAGCTATAGGTATCACTTATTTTCTCTGCCCATAACAAAAAGGTACTTTGTCTGCTTCATGACTTTTAGAATGCCCATGCTGTTTTGATTCTACTACATACTCATGAATAATGTTCCAGTAATCTGCCATCCCTTAAAATAGTTTATGTGTTAGCAGAGCTGTAGCTGCACTGTGTCTGCAGTTTTGTTTATGTCTTTTGTTCAAACAGTCCATCCTGTTGGAGTCTTGATTTCACTTAATACTCCATTCTTTTGATCCTGTCCTCTTCCTTGTACATTCTTCAGCACTGTACATAACATACTTTTCTTTTCTGTCTCTCTCTTAGTATAAGGCTTCTGGTGCAGCTTCTCAACCTTTTTGTTGTAACTATAGTAAATCTTTATGAATGTTGTATCAGGCTACAGTTACATGATGTAAACTCTGAATGTCAAGTTCAGCTGTATGAAACCCTGAGCTCCAACACTTGGAATATTGACTGTTGACATAACAGAATACCTGAACTTGCTCCCCCCCCCAGCAATCTTGGATCTGAATTTGTAGAGAGTTACAGTATTTAGTGGGTATGCCAATATTCTGTATTTTGACTTTCAGCGTAGAGTTTAATTTATTGATTGACTCGACATTCGGAGTCCTGACTACATAGTAGTAAACTGCTCATATCAACAGAACCCCCATGGAGTAGTAAAGATGACAGACTTTACCTACAGTGTAAACTGGAGGATAATGATTTTTTGTTTTCTGTTGAGTTCTCTTCTTATAAGCCTTTCTCTGCTGTATCCTCATATATCTTACTTTTATTTAAATAATAATGCATGTCTAGCCCAAGGTCCTTTCTGTCTGCCATTGTTGCATCATTTTCTTCATTAAACATATTGCCAGAATAATTTGATATCCAGATCTCCAGTTTAAGAAGTCATGTAAAATGCAATGCACACCACAAGAGGAAACATGTCAGAGTATTGAAAAGTTTTATGTATCATATAACTGGACTAAGAGAATTGACATAAAAATAGTTTAAGGAAACTAACGCATATTCTGCAACAACCAGGAGATTGCAAAGCAATTTATCCTCATTTTTAAATTCCTAATATTTAATTACAAACCCTTGTTATTAGGAGGCCAGAGTCTGATGTATTGTTAAGGGCTGATATAAAAGACAATAGTGTCTTATACACTGTGCCACAGTCAGTAAAAATTCATTTAATTGAAATACAGTCGAAATTAAAAGAACAAAGTACATGGTACATACCAAAACATAATTGTACAACTACAAGGTAATAAAAAGTTTTTGATGATTTAGTCAACTGGATTAGTATTAAAGGATTCTTCTGACTCCTGTCAGAAAATTGTTTTATGATATTCTTTTAAGCCTTTTCTACAACCTTGCCCAAATCTCAGCTCAGGTATCAGCTCTGCTAGATAAACTCTGTTTTTTTTCTAGGA
This sequence comes from Protopterus annectens, assembly GCF_019279795.1. Taxonomy (NCBI): domain Eukaryota; kingdom Metazoa; phylum Chordata; order Ceratodontiformes; family Protopteridae; genus Protopterus; species Protopterus annectens. Next base: position 558,645,055 of record NC_056747.1, read on the forward strand.
CTTTGCTTATGTTGCTTCTATTAACAAAAAAAATGTGTAAACAGAACAGACCAGTTACTGACCCTGTGCTACTCCAGCAGCTTACATTCTTTAAGCATACCCGTCATTTACTGTTACAGTTTGTACCCTTTTATTTAGACTATGCATTTGTTCTGAGACCTGTTCCAAAGCTGTGTAATTCATGCAGTAGCCTTTATGTTAATGCTGTTCGTTTTACTTATGCCCGTTGAGGTCTGTTGACTTCACTGAAATTGTTTGTCTCTGCAATAAGGCAATTTTAACTCATTTGTAACTCATAGGCTTAATCCTGCACATTAAACTGCCAGACATGCCAAACAGTTTATATTAAAGTTTAAATTAGCCACATCCAGATTTCAGATGCATTACCTTTCTTATCAAATAAAATAGCATTATAAGTTTGTCTGATGTGGCATTCCTTCTTCATAACCGCACATATATCTATAAAATGTGCTTTTTCTCTAAATTACTAAAGTAATAATCAGTTTTTCAGATTAGACCTTTGCTTTCCTGTTTTCCCTATTTGTTGATATATCAGTGTTGACCATTATTGCAGTACTCGGCCCATCAACCTTTTGCCATCCATTAGAGAAATGTTTTTTTTTTCCTCTTGGGCCAAAGTGTCCAACATTCCCATGTAATCTAATGTTTGCATTTATTAATGGTCTAAATAGTGCAAGGTGTCTTTCTTTTTGAGCATAACATTTGTCACTGTGTGAAATTATAAGCATTGCTAGTACAGTGAATGTTGCACAGAAGACTGATGGTATTGTTTCTTAAGCAGGTAAAGTAAAACAACTCACTTCTAACTACAGACTCCTTTCTACAGCTATAGCTCTTGAAATATATGCATTTCAAAAGAACACACAGTCCACTATGGCTCTTTATTTCTTAGTGCAAGAAATCTGAACAAGGCCAAAAATAATGGGGGGACAAGGGCTCAAAATAGGGACAGATGTTAATATTACTCTTATAAACTTAGAATGCTGCTAGAATAACAGATTCTGTCTTATCATGCATTTTCTGAAGAACATGGAGTCTGAAACCCAAATTCCTGTGATAGTTTAGTGACTTCACTCTTCAATGATTTGCCAGAAAACCACGCATTTTGTAAAGAACACGCCAGAAATATGAGGCAAAAATCTGGGCAGTTGACATGTATGCTGTAGCTCGTTTATATGATCTGGCACAATATGACTATTATTACATTAAACAAAAAAGAAGTACACTTTAATTTGTATGTTGGTATTGCTGTTAATAAACGCTACTGCAGTTTGTCATATGCTGCAGGTGAAAGCATAAACAGAAAGGACTAGTAATGCCCTATAGTAAGGTGTTCAATAAAAGTAGAAAGGCATGACATTTGTTTGGCATTTTGTATAATGCTTATCCATTTATGAGGTGCACCATTCAGTTTCTGTAAAACATTAACATCATACTGTACATCCAAAATTATGCTGAGCAAGAAGGTGAAACATAAAAGGCTAAGTGAGAAATTTTACAGAAATGTATTGTAAATACATGATACTGGATAGCCAGTACAGGTTTCCAGCATCTCACAGGTCTGGTCAGGTTATGGAGACAACCAGTAAACAAGGAAATGAGGATTACCTTCTCAGGTATTATAATACATTAAGAAGCTTATGCAAGCTTCAAGTGAATCCAAACTCTCTCATTAATAACTGTCAGTTTGTGCAGACGGCCAATACTGTGAGCTGTACTTCCTGAGGTTAAAGGTTTGATTCCCTCAGCCCTCATTGGCATACTACCGTAAGTGACCATGAACAGGTCACTTAACCGGAGTGTTTTGGGGCAACTGCAAATTCTGGCTAGGCTCCTCAATGGTTCCATGGTATGCAAGCTTAGTAACTACCTACGAACCTATACCTTAATCAAAAAAAAGTGTTAATATTTTCCATGATATGAGTGACTGTACTGGGGCAGTAGTGAGAAAGGCTTTTAGTTATTTCACCAACTTCATAAATTAATATCTGCTAAATAAAGCTTTAAAAATCATTTTTCATGGATATTAACTGACATACTGTTTTACATTTTTCTCTTAAATTTCTTAACTGGAAAGCCACAATATTCTTTGTAATGCTGAACATGAAAAGGAGCAATGCAACTGAAATGTCACAATTTTTGATGAGAACAGAGCAGGGATGTGCACTGCAGACAAAATGCCATACTTTTAGACAAGAACAGGAAAAAAACACGCAGTTCAAACAGGTACCCATTGAATGAGGTAATGGATTTAAATTCATAGAAGTTACTGTATGAGAGAGGCATTTTGTTACAGATTGTTTTCTTAGAAACTGCTGTTGTGGCACTATTCTAAAAAGCTGGAATGTCGGTTATGTTAAACACACCGACTACAAGTGGTGCAGAAGAATCACAATCTCTACAGCCTTACCAATTTTTTGGCAGTAACATAAATGGTTTCCAGAGATTTGCAGGTGTGCTTAAATGATTTTCTTTGTAAAAGAGTGGTATTTAATTGCAAAATAAAAGTTATAATTCAAAAAAGTTATTCAAACTAATGACAGAATAAGTTTAATAGTTCTGACATTTCTTATAATTCTGAAATCTTTAATGGACATGATGATACAACAAAAAAGAGAGAGAAAAACTTCATCCAAGAGGAATACATAGTTTTCTTTGTGTGGGCAAACATGCATATGGATCTTCAAAATTTTTCCCATCAACAGTTAAAATAATTTACCAGGTGTTAGGAAATACTGAAGTGACATTTATATTGTTTTGTTTACATATTTTAACAGATGTTATGAACGTTAGTTTTCTTACAAATGTGTAATCTTCTGTATGCATATCATGGATTCCCTGAACTGAGACAACTTAATCAGCAGGCATTGATGTTTAAGTGTTTTTTGGGGTTTTTTTGCTGATAAGTCGCAAATTCAATAAGAAAAGTTATTGCTGGAGAATAATTTGCCGACATGGCAATCAAAACACTGTACTCTCATAATTGTCATGTGATCACTTTTATTTATTTTTATATATTTTTTTTATTCCAACATTTCTAGACACATTGAAGCAAATGTATATATTTTGTGTTCTTGACTCCATCTGGGCATCAAATCTTTAGGGCAATTAATAATTTCTGCTTTGTCCCTTTCCTACTATTTCTGTGCATGCCTCCTAACCCCATTCAAGCTGTTTCGCTGTTTTCAAGAAGATTAGCCATTTCAGTGATTTTTATTTTTGGAAGGTCATAGTGAGGAATTAGGGTCATCTGTTTTTGTGCCTGTCAGCTATGGCTTCTGATATTTGAATCGTATACCTTAATGCAATCCTTGCGTAAGTGACTGTTTACCATGCAGTGTCTCTGAGTGAGTATGTGCATGTCTGGCTCCTATGCATGGATCTGTTTCCCTGCATCAATGTATTTCTCATTAAGCCTTTGTCCAGTCAGTAGGCCAAAAGGTACTTTGTGTGCTATCCCCAAACCTGCACTATGCAGCACTCCTGGAACAGTTAAATTGCCTAACCCTCTTAAAGTAAGAAAAATTAGCTTCAGTGACTTGATGTGACTTCCTTATGTCCATCTTTTAAGAATGGAGTCAAGCAACTCAACTGAAGTTACTGACATTGCAGTCTCAAGTTGTTTGCCACTTTTCCAATGTAATATATAAATTTGGTAACAGATAACTAAATATCTGGGTCTTCTGATCACTCTGCAGTCCCTGAGAAATGATGCTTTATTCTTAATTATTCTAGATCTATTTCAGAATTCCTTTTCTGTCATCCAAAGCAGCATATTGTTAGGACTTTAATCATTTCTTCCTGAAACCTGCATTTGATTTGAATATTTATTTATGGTTGAAATTTTCTTCAGCTTTTTTCTTTTATCTACCCATCCACTAATGAAAAGACAAGTAAAGCTAAAAGTATGAAGTGGATCCAGAAATCCTTCAAGCATAAATAATCTCTTATGGTTCAAACTGAAGTGGTCATTTTACAGCAGCTTAATAGCATATTGCTCAGCTGAACACTTACTTGTGTACAGCACATGCCAATCAGACAGCAACCTGTACTACACCCTTGGAATTACAGTCAAAATTTCCTTTTATAGAGAAGACCCTCCCTTCGTTGAAGGTTGTGTGTCAGGGCTGGTAACTCGGCACGTAAAAATCAACTACCAATCATTAGCAGACCGGAATTCCGCTGTGGCGACCCCTAACTGGGAAAAGTCAAAAGACACAACACAACAAGAGAAGACCCACTGGTGGCTGTCTATAGTTACATAGGTCATGTCATGAATAAATCTACACTCCCTACATGCACCACACTTTCTAATTCTTCTTGTTGACTCAGTGCTCCTTGTTTATTCTTCTTTTCAAACAAATTCTTCATTTTATTTTCCTTTTCTGTATACAGTCTTTGGTAGTTGGCCTAACCTCCCTATTAATCCAAATGCTCCAAACATAGCACCCCAGTTTTTTTTCAATAATATGCCTAATAGTAGGTGAGTGCGAGTTGTAAGTTACAACACAAATAGCATTGTTACCAAAGTCGCATGTTGTCTTTTCAGATAAGGAATCTGGGAACCTTAAAAGAGGAAGATAAAGTGTTCTACACTCACGAACCAGAGCTTCTTGTTCTTTCCACAGATTTAGGGGATAATTCAAATCAATCAAAACATTCCTCATCTTTACCAGAAGAAAATTAAATGCATTAATACTAAATACACATATACAAACACACACACACGCACACACTACTTGACATAGATAGGACAACTTAAAAAGATTAATAATATAGAAGATTACAGTCTGTACTGCAGAGCTGCTTCTGGGCTATGAAATGTTTGTGGTTTCAGCTGCATTCATTTTCTTAATTCACATTGGTGTAAATAAAAATGTGTTGGCCTAACAGCGTATGGAAGTAGTGCATGACTGTTTACTTTATTCACTCATTTCAGCTATAAATTTAAACACAACGTGCGTGATATAGTGTAAAATTTATACCACTATCAATAGTATCCTTTGCTATAACCAACACTGAGCTATCAAATATCATAGTCTACTACTGGATAATAAATAAGTTTCTAAAAATGTGAAAAAATAGCAACACGGTTGCATTATGTAAATTTATGTTGCCCAAGTTTCTGAATTTACTCTACATGGATGTTCATGTAAATAATTGATCTAAATTCTCCAGGTGCAACTAACACTAGGTAAGACTGCAATCCAAATTGTAGCTTGCTACAGATCCCCCACCATGCCCCAAGATTTCCCACTACACCTTTCTAAACATACTGGAAAATATTAAGGTACAACCAAACACCCTAACACTGGGTGATTTCAACCACCCTGCCATTAACTGGGAAAACTACTCGTGTACCAACACCTTTGCCCATCGGTTCTTGGAATTCATAAATTCCAGTGCTTTGGATCACCTAATCCTTAGTCCCATCAAGGGGGTCCAATATCCTAGACCTGGTCATTACCAACATGGGTAATCGATGCTCCACACCTATGGTCACTCCCCTCGTTGGTCAGGTCTGAGCATAAGCTAATCACCCTTGACATCCACATCCCACCCCCCCCCCCCAGTAAAGAAAACTCCGTAAAAAAAATTCTCCAATGCCAACTTCATGCTACTCAAGTCAGAAGTGACAAACTTCATGACACCCTTGCAGATGGGAACTGAAAGTTCGACTGCTGAATCCTACACTAAGGCACTGTACAAGCACATCCACTCATGCATGAATTGTGCCATCCCCAATAGAACCAAGATACTCTCCTCCAAAAAAAGGAAGCCAATCTGGTGGTCCCTTGCTATAAACAAACTTTACAACAAAAGGAAGAAACTGTTGCAGAAAAAAGGAAAATCCCACAATGCAAAAAACTCCCTTACCAACCTCAGGAAGAAGCTGAGATCCCTCATAAAATCCTCCAAAGCTAGTTATGAAAACAAAATTGCCAAAGATTCCAAAGACAGCCACAAGGCATTCTATAGCTATGTCAAGAATCTAAATGGCAATGCTCAGATCTGCTCTGAGCTGCAACAGAATGGCATTAAATATACTGATTCCAAGGATATTGCCAATATCCTGGCAGATCGATTCAGTGCAGACTTTACTCCTCTCACCCCCTAAAGGGCCCATCTCAATACAAAAAGATTGCCAAATTCTGGTAATAACAGGCACACAGGTAAAAAATGCACTCTCCTAAGCTAAGAATACAGCATCCATGGGACCAGATGACATCCCAGGCTGTGTACTACATGAACTACAAAATTAACTGGCACCTCACCTAAGTGTTATGTTTAATCATAGCCTCACCTCAGGCTTCGTGCCCACTTAGTGGCTCACAGCTACAGTTATCCCACTCCACAAGGGGGTATCCACCTTGGATCCCAGGAACTACTGCCTAATCAGTGTGATGAGCCTGATCTGCAAGGCCATAGAACATATTATCATGGAACTTATAAACAAAGACATTGGCAACCTTCAAACACTGGACCCCACGCAGTTTGGGTTCATAAAGGGCTGATCTTGTCTCTTAAACCTGATTGACTTCATCGAATCAGTCTCCAGAGCCATGGACAAGGGTAAGGTGGTCCACACAGCTTATCTGGACCTCGCCAAGGCCTTCGACACCATCCCCCACTCTGGAAACATAGATAAACTTACTAAGCTGGGCATTAATCCCTATGTCACCAGATGGGTTGCCAACTGGCTTACTGACAGGACCCAAACTGTAAAAGTAGCCGACTCCAAATCTAACTCCAGACAAGTGACAAGTGGAGTACCTCAGGGTTCAGTCCTGGGACCACTCTTGTTTAGCATTTACTTCTCTGAAGAACAGGCCAACACTAAGGGACTCTGGCTAACAAAGTTTGCAGATGACTGCAAACTGGGAGCCATTTTTTAAACCCCAAATGATGTGGATATTCTACAAAAGGGCCTTACAGAAACAGTTGCCTGGTGCCAGAGCCATGGGCTCAAGCTCAATGCCATAAAATGTATAGCCATCCCCTTTGGGGAAAAAACATGTACCCATGAATTACCACATTGGTAGCAGTACACTAAACACCGAAAGTGTGATAAGAATCTTAGGAACACAGGTGGACAGTGGTCTCACCTTCGATAACCACATTGCCACAACAGTCAGGAAATCCTTCTATGTGGCACACCTCATCACTAATGGCTTTTCATCCAGAAAAAAGGAGGTCATTGTCCCACTGTACTCATCCCTCATTAGACCCATTATAGAATGCAATGCCCTGTTTGGTATGTACCTCTCAAGACACCTGCAACAGCTAGAAAGGCTGCAAAAATACCTCACTAAAAGAATCACAGGCCAAAACAGATGCCCTATGCTGACCGTCTAAAAAAAAAGTCCACCTATACTCTGTCGCATATCATCTACTCAGAGGCGATCTCTGCTTAACATACAAAGACATGTCAAACCCAGAGGTGTTGGACATGTAACACTTAAAGAAATCCCAATCCCTCAGAGCCACACGCTCCAGGGATCTAAACCTTGTCTTCACAATGAACAAAACATGCTGGAGGGATAGGTTCCTGACCCAGAGACTCCCCAGACTCTGGAATAGACTGCCCATACATGTCAAGCAGAGCGAGCGCCTCTTTGGCCCTCTTCAAAAGGAACCTTGATGATTGGAAGGGAGATAGGAAATTCACCCCGGGGATCACATCAGTCACCCTGCTAGACAGGGGTCCAGGGGAGTAAATCCTGTGGGAAGAAATAACCACGGAATTGTTATGGCTAGGCTTGTATAGGCCCTAGGGCTGATAGCCTAGTACCAATGTATGAACCTATAATTAATCATCTAATCTTTCTCCTAATTACCAATACCACTGTGTCATAAATTAACTCAGTTGTCTACAAATTTCAATAACTACTTTGAAAATATAATTTTTCTGCAGTATTCTTGCAGCTGAAGTCTCTCAAACATACAAAAAATAGTACTTAAAATGTTAATATATAGTGTCCATTCCTTCATGACCATGTCAGAATTTATTATAGACCCATTATAGCTACAGGTGATCTAGTGACTCACCTGTGCAGAACAATCATTTATTGTTTTGTAATCTTTTATCAGAAATGCAGCTTGTATTTGAATCTCTGTGTCTGAGTACCCATATCTATATCTGTAAGCATATCTATATTTATATCTTTATATGGGACATTTCTGTTGCACCTAAACTATGTCTATAATATGTGATTAAACTTTCACAAATGAGAGATTTAATCTCCAAGTCCCTATTCAAATGAGCTTTCTCTCAGTATGGATAACCTGGCTAACAAAGCATAAACACAACAAAGTTAATAAATAATATGTGAACATTTGTTGCAGGAGGACTGCATAAACAAAAGACAGGATGAAAATGGATTGTAGTTTTTAGGTTACTTAGTTGAAATGCAATGGCTATAAATAGACCAGACTATGAAGAATGTACATCACTGCTACCTAGTAATTTTAGTCAGATTATAGATCAAACATACTAACAAATTAGTACAATTAATGCAGAAGCTATTATCTTTGGCTATCTTCCATGCAGGATCACTCACTGAATGAGTATGTAATGGTCACATGTCTCCATCTGTATCACAATTGGTAGAAGCAGCACCACTAAGGGTGTGGCTGAGGACATACAGTATAAGGGGGATACACTGATGGTCTCACACATGATATGTTGAGTGTATTTTGATGTTTGTGAACAGACACCCATTGCTAAAGTGCAGTCTAGCAATAGTTAATGTAATGCCTGCAGCTTCCACAGATAACAGCTTTTGAGTAGTTAACTAAAATTCACATATATATATTTGATCTTATTTACCCTGAATTGTTGCAGCTTTTGACACTGTGGACCACTGTATCCTTCTTCAATGCCTGCAGACCCACTGTTATGCATCAGACACTGTCCTCACCAGGTTCACTTATTACCTGGTCAGATGTTTTCAGCACATTATACCAGAATTACTCATTGAAATCTCAGATTCTTCTGGGTTCAGTTTTGCCACTGTTGTTCTTCATTATGTAATTTTTCCCCTAAATTAGGTCATGCTGAAGATTTAATTTATTTTTTATTTGACATTTGTTAACCGGGTTAGTCTGACTTTTTACAGGAGATCCGAGGAGAAAAGCTTCACAGATAAACAAATACAAAGACAAAACATCATACAATATTAACATATAAGTGTATATACACAGGAGAAACAGAATACAACTTGCAACTGCACATGTTAGAATACAAAAGTAATACTGAGAATTTAAACAGCCATAGTACATATTAAGTATATAGAATATAATATAGAAAGTTAGAGTCTATCTAACAATTACCATGAGAGAGAAATTCAAAGTTGGTGGAATATCATAAAGACCTTAAATGAGTAGTTGTGGTAAAGTGTGTGAGCTGAGAGGGGGTGGGGAAGAGGAGAGGAAGTACTTTATGTGGGATTACGAAGGACAAGTCCAGGAATTAGTAAATAAGTCCTTTAGAAGTTTTTTGAAGTTAAGGAAGTTGTCGTTTGTTCTTAGAAAAAGGGGAAGTCTGTTCCAGGCATTGGTGATGGAGTGGCTGTATAAAAGTTTGCCAATATTTTTGTTGGGTTTGTAGAGGCCTGTGCTGCATATGTTGTGCATAGGAGAGTAGGGAGTGATGAGGTCATGAGGGCAGGACAGTTTGAGGATTGATTTAAGATAGTGTGTGTGAGGTGGAGTTGGGGAAGAAGGATTTGGTTATGGAGCTCAAGCCATTGTAGGTTTTTTAAAACTATGCACTGGTGAGAGCAATAGGGAAGGTTGGCAGTGAATTTGGCTATTTTGTTGTAGGTGATGTCAAGTTTAGCTAATAGACTGGATTGAATTTTGATAAGAATAGGGGCTGCATAGAGTAAGGATGGGAGAAGGAAAGTCTGTGCTAAAGAATGTTTGGCATTAATAGTGAGGTATTTTTTATGTCTGTATAAGAGACCAAGTTTTTGCTGGGTCTTCTTGATGGCTTGCTGAATACGTATGTCAAACTTTAGTTAGTGATCTATGATTACACTCAGAAGTTTAGTATGTGGTTCAACAGAGATAAGTGTATTATTAAAAGAAGATACTGTGAAGGTATTTTTATGTTGCTGTAGTGATTTAGGGATGAAGAGTAGAAGTTTTGTAGTTGTTTAGTCAGCCATTTTTCAACTGAAAGGAGGGAATCTTGAGTAAGATCAAGGAAGTGGGGAAGGTTATCAGAGCACCGGACAAAAGTGCTTATTGTATTAGTGAGGAGTTTGGACAGGAAGCGTGTAGGTTATTTGTAAACATATTAAAAAAGAGAGGTCCAAGAAGTGACCCTTGAGGGACACCTGCTTGGATTGGGAGGAAGGGGGAGGAGGAAGAAAGCCATTTGACTGACTGGAATCTGTTGTAGCAGTAACTGGAGAACCATATATAGAAGAAGAGGAGAGATTAAGGGAAGAAAGTTTTGAGAGCAGTAGGGTATGGGAAATGGCGTCAAAGGCTTTAGATAGGTCAAGGAAGAGGCATGAGACTAGTTTATTGTCCTGTGCTTTGGCAATATTCTTTGTAAATGAAATAAGAGCTGTAGATATGCTGTGGCGAAGACAGAAACTGTGTTGGGTGGGAGTTAACAGGTTGTCTTGTATGATGTGTTTGAGAAGTTGGTTATGAATACATTTTTCTAGAATTCTGGATAAGGGGGATAGTACAGCGATATGTCTGTAGTTGGTTGGTTCAGTTGAATTGTCACCTTTGTGGAGGGGTATGACACAGGATTTTGTTATAGACGTCAGGACTGTGTTCTCTTGAATTGACCTGTTTACTAATATGGAGACTGGATGTACAACAGAAGTAGCTGCACATTTAAGGAATAGAGGAGTTAAGTTGTCAGCAGGGGGGAGCAGGTTCTCAGTTTGGTAAGAAGAAATTTGATGTATGCAGTAGGGACAGGTTTAAGACAATTGTATTCTAGAAGGAAGGGGATCAGAAGGGGAGGGGGAGGTGTTGTCAGGTTTAGTTAACTTTTTTATAGAAGGAATTAAGAAAGGAGGCAGTGTCTGTTGGTGAGATGTTAGGACAGGGGCTGGGGTGGAAGGATTGCCTGGATGTAAGAGCCTGTTGATACTATTACAAAAGTTTTTCATGCTGGAGTTGGGGTTGTCTAGTGGTTTTTGATAGTATTATTTTTTTTTGTTCAGAACAACTTGTTTCTTGGTTAGGTTCCTAAGTTCTCTATAGGTTTGGAGATGGCAATGGGAATTTCCAGGTTTTCTAGGCGCTGTCTCATTTAAGCATTAGTTTACTGGTGGATTGGGTTAACCATGGACCAAAGTTTGTTTTTGTTCTTATTTTTTTAGTGGAGGCTAAGGAGTTGATAATAATCAGGAAGATGTTAAATTTGGAGACATCCTCATCAAGAAGGGAGGGTGCAGAGAAAGGACCAGTTAATAGAGGAGAGAAGATTATTGAAGGTATCTGTGAAGAAATTAGAGAGATTACGGCTGTCTTTGTATTAGTGAGGTTTTAACAGATGGAGTGAGTGTCATAGCATGAGAGTAGGGAGATGGTCACTGAGGGAGTCAGGTAGAGTGGTGGCATGTGATACAGATTTGTGTTAGAGGAGAGGATCCAGTCAAGGATAGTGCTGTTATTTGTGTGTTTATTGATATGGGTGGGAGAGATGATGAGTTGAGAGAATCCAAAGAGTTTGATGCTAGTATTGGGAGAGTGGGAATTAAGGGAGTTCCAGTCAATATTGACATCACCTAGGATGATAGTCTCATAAGAGATGTTCTGAGATGCCCAGCAGATAAAGTGCTCGAGGGTAGGGCTGATGTTGCCAGGTGGGATATAAATTGTTACTATGGATAGGTTTTTGTGATTATTTAATTTACAGTTAGCAATAAGAATTTCAGCTGGAGGGAAATTAGGAGGAAATGTAGGTAGAGGATAAAGATAAAGTTTGTCAGACTATATGATAGCTACACTACCAGCTTGTTTCTTGTGTTGATCAAGGCAGACGATGTTGTAACCAGGGAGGAGGATTTCAGAGTCTGTAATATGGGGTTGTAACCATGTTTCTGAGTGTGTGAGAATGTCAGGTTTGTAGAGAGAGATAAGGGTATGGAAAGAAACAAATTTGCTAGCAATGCTTTTAACATTGAAGGAGAGTATTTTCAAGGTTTTGGGGTGTGAGGTTGAGGAGCTTGAATAAGGGGTATAGGGGCACGGAGGGAGAATGGTCAGGTAATGTAGTAGAGGTGTTAGAGGGGTGAGTATGGGTATCTGTGGTTTGGTTGGATTGGAGGGTGGGCCAGAGTTGGGGTGTTTATTGGCCACCAGCAGAAGGCTTGAAAAGGAGTTTTTGTATGCTGTGGTAAAAGGGCTGTAGAAGAGAAGTTTGGGTTTAGTTTTTTTGGAGGGAGAAGTATTTTAAATGTATGTAAGAGAGTCTGAAAGTGGGTTAACAGTGAGGGAGCTATTGAGAAATTTATAGAGGTTAGTGGATTGTAGTGATTCAGGGAAATGGTAGGAGAAGAGTGGAGTGTGGTGGTAGTGGGAGTGATAGGAGGTGGATTAGGAAAGGGTGAGTAGGAGGAGGGAGTTAAGTAGGATGAGTAACATTGTATGTTGAGCGACAGAAGTGAGGGTAGTTAAGAGTTAGAGTAGTAAGGTTAGTTAGAGTAATAGGGTGGAGAGGTAGTTTTGAATGCTTGGATAGCTAGGATTGGATGTAAGGATGAAACTGGTTGTGGAAGCAGTATTAATTCAAGTGAGTGTACACGTTTGAGGAAAGTGGGGGTGGGAGGGAATGGAGGTAGGGTAGGGGAGCAGAATGAGCCGAGCAAAGCAAGGGTGAACGGAATGGGTTGAACCAGGACTTGGAGAAAGTAGTGAGATGAGAAAAACAATCAACCAGCTAGCTCAGGTCAGTACCTAAATGCGTCTTTTTATCTATGTGAACTCAAAAGCAGATTTAGCATTGGGGAGGCAGAATATAAATTAAATGCAAAGCTTTGGAAAACTGTATATTTTTGTTACAATAAATGAGAGGAAAAGGGGGGGAAGGAGTCCAGCAGTGTGCACAGCAGAAGAACTGATGCGAGTATCACAGAGAGATTATTAGACCTACACTGCTCATAGTCTGTTGATAAAAGTAACTTTTTACTGGTTTGTACATGGTTCCACTATTCACATTCTTGAATGCAGACAGTTGCTTCAGTTTTTTTTTTTGACTTTTGAATGTGGTTAAGGGGGATTGTAAGGAAAAGAGAGAGAGAGAGAGATGTTAATATGAACCCAGAAAAGGGGGTAGGTGAAGTAAAAATGAAAAGAATAAAATGAGAATAAAAGACAGATAAGATAATACCATAGTTTAAGTAGTTTAACTAAGCAATACTTAATCAAATAAATTAGTTAAGGAACAAGCACTGATAATTGATAAGACAGTCACTCTATTCAGTAATATGAAATTCAGTCTATCACCACCTTAATTACACAGAATGCAGAGTAATTCATTGATAGTAAACTTTTCCAGCTATTTTATTTATTTATTTATTTATTTATATTTGTTGACCGGGAGTGTCCAACTGGACATAGGCCCATTTTCAGCGGAGGCCCAGGGAGAAAAGCTCCACAGTTAAAATAAACAGACAGTAGTTACATTGGATTACATAGCGATTGACAATTTACATAGCAATTACTTACAACATATTTACAGATGAAGAACATAGTACATCAGTAGACAACTATAATCTTTATCTGTGAAGTACATAACAGACATTAACAAATGTTACAATAAGAAGTTCCTGCTGTATAATAAGTACTAGGCTTATGAGCATCTGAGCTTGCTATAATCAAGGTAGTTAATGGAGTGGAAAGAAAGGTAGTGGTTGGATGGGGTGGGTGATATTAGAGTGGGAGTTGCAAGGGCATAGTCAGCATGTTTTTAGGTGTGCTTTTAGTAAAGTTTTGAAATGAGTGCATGATGGTATGGAGGTAATTGTGGGTGGGAGGGAGTTCCATTATTTGGCTATGGTGCAAGAGAATAGTGCTTCACCAGCAGAGTTATTGGCTTTAGTGATCTGCAAGTTTTTTGTTGTTATTTATTTTTAAGTTATTTGTTGGTACTTAGTAATGCATGCCAACAGAACACATCAGCATGGTAGCAGGACATAGAATTACAGTACAAAATCACTCAGTTCCTCACAATACAGTAACATAATAGGCACTCAAATAAGCTAAGTAGTAAAATCTAACACAGGTTGAAACAGCACGCCAATGGACCAAACAACATGGTGGGCGAACACAAATGAGAGCACTCAGTTCCAATTTAAAAGCAGTAACAGCAATGTGTTCTAGTAAGCTGTTTAACAAAATCAGACTAAGTCAAGCTGAAACAGTGCATTTCCAAATTGTAAATAGTAAAATGCAGCAAGTTTAACATTAAAATATAATTACTTCCTTCAAATAATTAAACCTACAACTGCACACTAAATAGGACATTTTAATTAAGTTTGTACCTATGTCTCTCTCTCTCTCTCTCTCTGTCTCTCATGATGATGCATCTCATTTTAACTGCCTTGAATATGAGCTTGACTTGGTTTAAGAGTGGCTTAATGCAAATTGAATGAAACTAAATTCAGATATCACTGAGCTCTACGTGTGTGTGTGTGTGTGTGTGTGTGTGTGTGTGTGTGTGTGTGTGTGTGTGTGTGTGTGTGTGTGTGTGTGTGAATGTTAAGCTTTTTTTCAGGCCCTTATTTGTTACCATTTCTTTTTTTGTTTCTTGACAAAAATCTTGGACTGTTCTTGGGCATCATTCTGAGTCTGAGTTTAAAGACCATATACTGGCATTTGTGAAGTCTGAATGCTTTCTTCTCAGTATCATCTCCAGAATTAAGCGCTTGTTGAAAAGGTGTTGTCTGGAAATGGTGACTTGTACACTAGTAACAAGCCTTTTACACCACTCTAGAACCTTTGGCTCTCTAGCACTAATCTGGTATACTACAGTATGTAAAATTTCCATTACTGGAACACTGATGGGTAACTTTAAATATGAATATTTAGCTCCTTTTTGGAAGCTATGCTGGGTGTCAGCCATGGCCCATTCAGTTTTTAGAATCCAGATTCTTACTTGTACAGCCCTATGTGGTGGGAACCTTTCTCTTGAAGTAGTTATTGCTTCCTTATGCCCTGATTCTACATGTCTGATCTGCTGGTGAGGCATTATTGGAAATTCCTTGTTGCTGTTTAAGGATATGTGGCTGTTCATTTGTGCAATATGCTCTGGCCATGTGGAAGTCACTACCTTTCCAAAATTGGATAGTCGGGCCTTGTCATCTTTTAAGAGATTTCCAAAATACTACCTCGTCTAGATGTTGTTATGTCCCAGAAGGGGCTTCTACTGTGCATTAAATTACTTTGCCACACCTCACACAAATTAGGTTTATTGCTGTTTTGGGGTTTTCATACTACCTTTTATGATTTTATTATTACTTTTGTTAATATTGCAAGTTGCTTGGGTTCAAGTACGGAAATAGATAGACTTAAAGTAATAGTTGGAGTATTCCAGAAAGGTAAGATGTCCCCTGTAGGATACTATCTGGAAGGTGCACATGATTCACAGCAGAACAATGCACAATTTAGTTGGGGTGAGTTCTTATTGTTAGAACTATAAATACAATGCAGAGGAACAGCAATGTAAATTGCAGTGTCTGTGGAGTTATTGCATAAGTCAAAATCTGAATTCTGTGTTCCATGCAGAGATGAAATACCTGCTCCTTGAAAGAGATAAGAAATGCTGAGAGATTTGAAGCAAAGGGTATGTTTCAAAATATCACTTATGGTAGCATCTTCAAATGTGCTCTTTATCAGCACAGGAATGGCTAAGATTATTTATATCACAGGAATTGGTGTGTGATCATTTCCATGATGACACTTTGAAGTATTTATATTATAACTTAGAGGTTTGGAAAATTTAGACCATTAAAATTAAGAGAGTGGTACATCAAGTTTCTTATGCATGATAGGTATTGTTGATTTCACCTTGACATAAAACAAAAAAACTTTAAAATAACATTCAGTGAACTGGCCATAGGGAAATGGAGCCATATCAGTAGGAAGAGATGACTAGACAGCTGGATCAGAAATCGGGAGCTTTGATTTAGTGTAGTCTTATGACCCTTGGCGGGGATATGGCTTCACAATAATATGGTAATCTGTATCTACCAATGAAATATGATCCATCTTAAAAGGTTAAACAGTTTCATTATTAAGCATTTAACTAGATGAGAGTAATGCAAAGAATGTAAGAAAACATGGGCTGTCCTCCTGAAATAGAGATAAAGGTATAAGTCATATGTAGAGAAAGTGAGGGAGAAAAAAGGGGTGAGGTCACAGAAAAAAAAAGTTATGGGTGCTTGTGCACTTATTCTAAAAATCAATTGTGCAGAAATAGTGACTGTGATAGGCAAGCATTATCTTGAAGTGGGAGAAGGAATATGAAGTAAACAAACAAGGAGATGATGCATTCTAATTGACACTGAAGACTAAATGTGGTTAAATGTTTCAGAAAGAATTGGTACAGAGTCCTTTTCCAACTGATAGGGAAATGGTAAACAGTTATACCCGTAAAATGATAGAGGAAGAGGTGGTCTTGTTTTTGAAACCTAAATACGGAAGACATTGACTGTAGGGTAGAGAATGTCAAAGAGAACAGATAACGGTGTTCAGACACGTATGCAGATAAACAGAAGAAGATTTAGGAGGGACAGAAAAAAAGGCAAGAGGGAATGAAATAGATTGAATGTGTTAGAAAAGATCTGCGACAGTCAGCCATGACTATTGAAGAAGGTAGAAGAGTGGCATTGCATTAAGAGAGGTGGCAACAGTTGTTGCAACATCCTGACCCATATAGAAAAATGGGGGAAAACAAGATGATGATTAATAGGAGGACCATAGCTGCAGTCATCTATAAGGGAAGTTTTTTTTTCAGTGCCATATAGATAGCATCTCTGAGGCAACACAAATCTCCTCTGCAGTGAGTGAGACAGAAAAAAAAATTCTTCAGCTTTGTTTCGCATTGGGGATTAAGGTAAGATCTCGGATCTGGAAGTGAATAATATTCTGAGAACAAGTGGTTGCCATTTGGTTGTATTATCATTGCTTTTCATGATATGCCATTCCTGAAAGCTGTTGCTGAAGGCTTATTTTCTTCTTTTTTTTTTTCTTCTGCTAAAAATGACAATCATCTATAAATTTAATAGTGTTTTGATCTGTGTATGGAGATTCTTATCCAGTATGAAAGAACTAATTTTGATTTCTCTGGTTTTCCTCTTGGACACTTTCCACATAAGGTTCAGTATTATTCTGACATCATATCTTTCTTGCTTTATCTTTCTTGCAAGATAGCTTCTTTCCCACATGCATAGAAGCAACTTCCTTGCTCTGGTTAAGTTTTCAGTCTGTACTTCAAATTCCAGTCAAATTTTGTGGAGTACTGAATGCCTATGTGCACATCTCTGTTTATCATGGATTGCCATTAAGTGTCTTAGTGGATTGAGCCATCGCTTAATGTTCTGTATAACTCATTTATAACCTAGGACCCAAATAACTGAGTCAGTACCACAGTCTGATGTAGCAAAATTAATTTAGTATTTATAGGAAGGCAACTTTGGTTAAACAACAAATTTTTCATCTGATACGCTATCCAGCATCAGAACTTGATGGTCATTATCTGAAGGATATATTACATTACTGGAAAGGAGAATACAAATCACTCTAACCATCTGTCTTTCCATTCAGGGGTAACAAGCCTATCTGTGCCTCTTCTGGTGCCTTGCAATCTCCCTGTTGGTATGTTGAGTTGGCCCTCCCTGATATTTGATTATACGTCTTGGCCTTATGCTTGGTGTATGATTGCCTATGATTTTTTAATGATACTTGCGAACTATACAAACAATTGATGGGTGATAAAATTGTGTGTTCCCTTTTTGACATGTGTGAGATACATGAACCATGGGTGAGGCTGTAGTGACATAATCCCTTTTCATACCTGTCAGATATGTGAACCATTTATGATGGGTGATACAATACTGCAATCTTTTTTTTTATTTACAGTTTGTTGATAAAATGCCTGATTTTTATTAGTAACATGCACCACACCTGGAAGGAATTTGTTAGAAAAGATGTTCAAAGTATTATTTTCCATTATTGTCTGTTATAAAACTGCTAGTACCCACTCCCCCAGGCTTCAAAAATATTATATATCTGTCAGAATTACACCAAGAAGATCTTGGTATATAAATTCACAGTAATTATGCAGAAAATCAGATCTTGCATAGCTCTGTGTCCAAAATACTTAGTGATGTGATTATGCACATTCTAGTATCGTACATAACTGCCACAGAAAACACTGTAAAATGCTTTCAGCTTCCGTTTTCTAGACATACAACTATCTTTTTATATTTTAAAAATGTATGCCCCACTCCCAGTTAACTTCATCTTTAAAAATAGTTGCAGGCAGAAGTTGCTAACCCCATCCTACCTTAGAAAAAAGTGATTACAGCCCAAAATAGGTTGCAGTGGTCCTTTGGACTCCAGAAACTACCATAACATTATGGCAGCAGCTGTCAAAACATGCTGCTGCTGTAAAATTTTAAGAACTGTGTTAAAACAGTAGTAATATCCAGAGTTTAAATATTCATAAAGGCAATATCTCATATCTTCAGTGTGGTAAAGGTTACATGTGACTTAATGAGTATGAATGTTTTAAAAAGCTGAGTGCTCTACATAGAGAGATTTAGTGGGTGTTACCTTATATTATTACATTTAATCTAACCTTTTTAGCAAGCAAAAGTTATTTTGTATAGTTTACTCACCCTCAAGTCACTTAAAGCTAGATGTGGCTGTGACACAAGGGAAATACTGCCAGCCCAGCTAGCTGGAATTTTGTAAATAATTATGTGTCATTTGAGAATATTATGATTTATATAGAAATGTTACGACTCATGGTAGTGGTGCTGCGGTAGCGTTGTCGCCTCACAGCAAGACGTTGTCGCGTTCAATTCTCAGCTAGAATGTCTTCTGTGTGGAGGCATGCGTGAATGGGTGTGCCTTCGTTGAAGGTTGTACGTCAGGGCTGGTCACAAGGCACGTAAAAATCCACTACCAAACATTAGCCGACCGGAGTTCCGCTGTGGCGAACCCTAACTGGGATAAGCCGAAAGACACAACAACAACAACAACAACAACAACATATAGAAATGTTACGCTGTCAGCCTAGCTGTCTGGAATTTTATAAATAATTCTATGTCATTTGTGAATATTGATATGATTTATACAAACCTGTATATTATGTACTGAGCGTCAAGAATGTAACCACCTTATCCCCTGCTGGAACATAGAAGATTAACTTGCAAAACTTAGGAATAGTTGGAGGTTAAGTTACTTGATAGCTGGGCCATACACAAAAGATGTATCTCTGTTTCAGTTCAATAGCAGACATAATGTCTAGAGTGAGGAGTTTTTGTATTTTTTTGAAAGAAAGGTAATTACTACGTTTAAAATGTAAAGTGTTTTATTGTTTTACGACTTCCAAGAGCTGGCAAATATCTGAGAGAGATGCATTTTTAACACAGAGATGTTAAAATTCAGTTAAGCTTATGTTTAGCTTGGGAACTGAAGTCAGGTGACAGAGTGATGTCACCCAAGCTAACCCAGCAGTAAAATGTGATATTAATTTAAGAACTCTCTGAGATAGAGACTGTGCATTATATGCTTTGTCTTAGACCTGGAAACATCCACTCGTCATCATCATCTGCTTGCTTGTTGTTCTGCAAGTAAGATTCAAGGCATAGTATCTCTCTTAGATATAGATAGAGAAATAGTAATGATTAGTTTAGATGTTTTCTGTATTTATTTAAGACTGTTCTGCAATGTTGTTTTAAAACATTTCCTGTGATTTTGAACTCTGAAGTCACTGTGTTATTGAGTATTGTCTTGTTCTTTTATTATTTATTATTAAATATATTTAAACCCATCTTTGTGGCTGATATTTGTGAGACATATTTAATCTCTTAGAGTACTTGCATATGTATTCTCTGACACTGTACTGGCCACTACTGTATAGCCTTGCAAGTCTTGGTCAAAACTACTATTTGGATTATAGTAACATTACGCAGTAAGATTGAACACCCTTTGCTAAAGGCCTTACTGTAGTTGATAAAGAGCTGGCTGGTGATAGTGATAATTACCTTATAGTCTGGGCAAAAGGGGGCATAGCTAGTAAACATGTGTCAACCTTTCCCAGGTGTGTGCATGTTTGTATATCAATCAGATCTCAGTGTGTGTCAGCTACTTGGGCAGAGACACGAAGTACTAGTTGGACAGAGAGGGTGCTGGAGGTCTTAACTTGGCCAAGATCTCAACCCTATAGCCATAGCAGTGGGGAGTCTTAGTGGGGATCTGGAGAAAGAGGGAGAAACCAGCCCCAGACTGACTGTGATCTCTGTGTGTTCTTAAGGGAAATTGTACTTTACTGTGTGTGTGTGTGTGTGTGTGTGTGTGTGTGTGTGTGTGTGTGTGTGTGTGTGTGTGTGTACTTGTCATTCTCCCATTGTGTACATCCCCCACTGTTGCCAGTGGTGAAGATTGAGGCTCCTTGACTACTGGGCCAGTGCAGGGATGTCACATGTTAATTGGTGGCAGTGGTGGGATAGCCACATCACATATTAATTAGCTTGTAGTGGTGTGGATATTGAATTCCTGTAGCTTGTGTGCAGTCATCACTGAAGGTATTTGTACTCTCAATCAGCCATGAAATGAGCATTCAGTGTTCATATCACAATTGTTTTAATTTTTTGTTAGCTTAGTCAGGGAGAGCAGACAAGGATGTCAGCAGTGGTATGGCAAGCTGACAAGGAGCCAGTGGGCTGAGGTGTGCCAGGCTAAAGGACTGGTGCATGCCAATCTAAGGCAGAAATTATTGAAGCTTTAGTCACAGCTACATCATATGATAGCAACTAGGAGGATAATAAGACTGGCCTTGGGAATGTACAACTCTCAGAAAATGGATAGGTCAGCCTTTCCACAGAGGACTTAAAAATCCATCTAGAGTTAGACACTTGAGCTAGACACCAAGCATTTGGAAATAGAAGCAGCCGAGAGACTGAGACATCTAGAGGCTGAGGAAAATGAGAAACTGTGACATCTGCAGGCTGTGGAAAATGAGAAACTGAAATGCCTAGAAGCTGATAAGGAGAGGCAGAGGCAACATGAAAAGGAGATGCTGAATCTTTGCTAGAGCCATGGAGGTAATGGGGAAAAGAGTAACCGAACCCCAGAAGCAACTAGGGTCAGTAAATTTCTTACAGAATTTACAGAGGGCGATAATTTTGATAGTTTCATTCATATGTTTGAGAGTGTATGTAAACAGTATAATGTTGACCAAGGGCTCTGGGTACAGTTCCTGACCCCCTTACTCCATTTTAAAGCTGTAACTGTTATTTCTAAATTGTCTGTTACTGATTGCTTAAATTATAATATTGTAAAAAACTGTTGGCTAGAATGTTTTAAGTTAACATGTGAAGCTTGTAGGAAAAAGTTTTGTGAGCATAGACACAAGGCAGATGAAAGTATGTGTGAATATGCTGCTGAACTAAGCAGTTATTTTCATAGGTGGGTGAGTGGATGTCAGGCCACAACTTTTGAAGGGCTGGCAGACCTTTTGGTGAGGGAAGAAGCCCTTAGCATTTTGTCTGAGGACATGAGAATCTGGTCATCTGATAGATAATGCACTTCTGCAGATGAGTTGTGGATGAAGGGAGACCTATACCTTGCAAACAGGGCATCACTGCACAGGAAAGGGGCACCCAGTGCTGGTCATGGGTATAAGGGAACCCATGGTGGGCAGCCCAGACTGCCTCAACAGAGTCCACCAGTAGCAGAGATAGGCACTAGCCCAGGTACATGTCCAGGACTAAGGGTTAAATGTTTTAAATGCAACCAGTGGGGCATGTAGCATATGTATGTCCATGGAGGCAAGATGGTGTACAAAGGGTGGAAGAGCCAGTACGTGGGAATGACAAAATGTCAGCAGTAAGTTCTCTTGAGACAACAAGAGTACCAAACTATGGCAAGAGGTTATATCCTAGCTTAGTGAATGGGAAAGAGGCCATTGCTAAGAGAGACACACCCTTTGACCTAACCATTGTGAAGCCTGCAGTGGTTAAAGAGGAGCACTACTTGCTTGGACAGTCTACTCCAATAAGAGCTTTAGGAGGTGCCCAATTCCAAATACTTTTGGCTAGAGTTCACCTTGACTGGGAGAGTGGAAAAGGAAGCCAAGCATGTAGGTGTGTTTGAGGATATACCTTCAGATGTCCTGACAGGGAATGATTTTGATAATGCAGTACCCTGTGTGCATGCAGTTACATGCAGTCAGGCTTGGATACAAGCATGTGGGATTGGTAATATGGGTGAGACCCAGACAGACCACACACTTGCAGCCTGGACTGGTGAGGTGGCTACTTCAGGGAGAGAGCTACACTGTAACAGTGAGACTGAAAGTGAGCCACAGCTGCTTGTGAGTACTGATGTTCCCTTGGACAGAGTGACTGCAAGGGCAGAGGTGAGTAGTTGTACTCTTGCTGACAGTGAAGCACCACTGTCAGAGAATACCAGACTTCCTTTGGAAGGAGAGCTGGGAAGGGTTACTAAAAGAAAGTTGAGACAGGCTCAGCTCTCAGACCTTACATTACAAGGCCCGAGGGGGGGTAGCTAGTGAGGCACCTGATTCCCAAGGGAAGAGGAAATCTATATAGGTACAAAGGGTTACTATATAGAGAGTGAACCCCTAAGGCAGGGCTAGCTAGTGGGTGAGAGAATACAGCAGTTGGTAGTGCCCAGAGCCTACCATCTGGCATTTCTAGCCATACCCCATGATATTCCCTTTCCAGGTCATATGGGCATAAAATATAGAAAGAGACGTATTATGCAGAACTTTTATTGGCCTGAGGTTTCCAGAGATGTAACAGAATACTACAGGACCTGTGAGCAGTGCCAAAAGGTTGGTAGAAGACAAGGTGAAAGCTCATTTGATCGGGTTCCTCGAGAACTGATAACGCTTTTCAGACCAATAAGTCGAACCGGGGAAGAAACGGCAGAAAGGGCAGAAATCGCTTTAAGGAATGAACTTGTGAGTCAACATAATGCAGAGACATTATTTGTTATTAATCTATCTCATTTGGTTCTAAATGATGATATGAAATGTCTGTTATTTAAAGGTAGTA